>NW_018742447.1:0-64843 GCF_001683475.1 Chenopodium quinoa
TTTTTTTTTTTTTTTTAAAAAGGGGGCTATTACAACGGTATTAAAAAAAGGGGGGGGGGCTAATACAACGGATGTAAAAAAAAAAATAAAAAATAAAGGACCTAATCCAATGGATTGGGCGAAAAATCCGTTGGATTAGGTAGATACCTAATACAACGGATTCATCAATCCGTTGGATTAGGTCCAATTATTCCCAAAAAAACAAAAGGGAACCTAATCCAACGGATTGAAGAAACCGTTGGATTAGGTATCTACCTAATCCAACGGATTGCTCAATCCGTTGGAATAGGTCTATTTTGCCGTTGTATTAGACCTAATCCAACCCTTGCAAATGTGACGGTTGGGAAACCGTTTGTATTAGGTCTAATACAACGGTTTTGACACCTAATACAACAAAAAAACCCGTTGTATTAGCTCTTAAATGTAGTAGTGAGATATAGATATGGGTGGTTATGTGATGCAAGTAGCATGGTTAGAGCAATTAGGAGAAATCAGTTTGGAGTTACGCCTACTTTCATATTGTTGGATGAAATTCCTAGGATAAGTTGGGAGTTACACATATTTTCATAAAGACTGGTTATATCAGTTATACTTGTATGTAATAACAGGTCTATTTGATTTTTCATAGGGGAGGAGAATGGGGTAATTGTACCTCTATATACCCCTAATCCACCACTTATAATATAAAATATCAGTATTTTATTGAAAATAGAATTCTAAACCAAAAGTTTTATCTTAAAATTCTATCCAAAAATAAAATTGTAAAATGATTTTTTATCCTACAAAATCTATCCTACAAAATTTATCTAAATCTATCCAACTTTTTATCCTACAAAAAAAAAAACAACATTTAAATTAATCCTACATGTCATACTAATCATTAATTGCGCCTACATGGTGCGACACTTTGCGAAAAGTTCAAACGCCAAGTGTCACTGTCTCGTAGCTTGGCTCAAAGTTTAGCTTTATATATTAGTTATATGATAATCCAAAGTTGGTATTATTTTGAATGAACCGGCAAAATTCGAGATTATTTTTACCTAAGTAACCCCTATAAAACTAACCGAGTAACCGTTGTAATACTAACTGAGTAACCTCTAACATTGCCCTATCTATAACGCTGATTGAGTAACCAATATAATACTGACCAAGTAACTCCTATAGCACTAAAGAAGTAACTCTAGTAATAGTTGGTGACACAGTTTGGCTCGTGTCATATGCGTTAAAAAATCTTAAAAAATCTATCCAAGAATCGCTTACATAGCATCATATGTGTCACAATAATACCTATTTATCCCCTACGTGACTCGACACTTGACAAAAAATGGAATGTCAAGTGTCGATGTCTCGTGGCCTGGCTGCGAGACCGACTTTATATATTAGTGGCTAGTTTTGTGTCCGAGCGATGCCCAGATGGTTGATAAAATTTTAAGGTAATATTTTTACTTGAATATTAAATACAGTCAAATAATTCGTTCTGATAATGTAGGATATTTAGACATGCGACATCATGTGGAGTGTACTTTGTATAGTTTTGTTTGTAAATAGATATTTATGTTATTATTGACTTGAAATTATTTTTATTGAACTTAAATTATTTTCACTGAACTGAAAGTGTTTTTACCAAACTAAAATTATTTTTACTGATTAAAGCTTATTTTACAGATTCTCTAATATTTTTTTAAATAAATTAAATAATAATGCATTTGTGTGCGGCTAACCACACCATTTGGCCGGACAAAGTAACCCCTATAAAATTGACCGAGTAACCCATGTAATACTAACTGAGCAACCTCTAACACTGACTAAGTAACCCCTGTCTATAATACTGATTGACTAACTACTATAATACTGACCAAGTAACCCCTATAGTACTAACGAAGTAACTCTGATCCTATAATAGTTGGTGACACGGTTTGACACGTTACGTTTAACATTATAAATGGATCTTATTTTTAAAGAACTTTTTAAAACAAATTTGATGATGGAAATAAAATTGAGTTATACAATATTTATTAAAAGTTATGATTAATTTTGTATATATGAAATATTATAATTCTATCAATAATAAAACTTTATACAACAATTTTATCTTAAAAAATCTATCTAAAAATCGCTTACTTAGCATCATATGTATCACAATTATACATATTTATCTCTTACGTGACACGACACTTGGCGAAAAATTGGAATGCCAAGTGTCGCTGTCTCGTAGCCTGGCTGCGAGACCGACTTTATTTATTAGTGATATGATATGAAAAAAATATATAAAAAAAACTTATTTAAGAAAATAAAAAATTGTTTGAAATTGTAAAATGAGATCTTTCTACCACCATATGAGAAGTATAAAAAACTTTTTTTTTTTCAATAGAATTTATTCTAGCAGAAAGCCATTGTTTAATCATATACAAACATCATCCATCAATTTCAATCCACCAGATTTATGATAAGCTAATGGTTAAAACTTTAAATAAAACAAACCGATATATAATTTTTAATAATTAATTAAAAATAAAGTGCAAATTTAAACATATAAAAAATGACAAAAGTAAAATGAAAAATCGAAGAGTTCAGTTATTTGTGGGTGGTGGTTCGCCTATTAGTGAGATTTGACTGTATGTCTATATGAGTGTTGGTTGTGATGATAGGAGCGTGTTGGATAGAGTTGTTGAATGGAGGGTGGTAGTGGTGGTGGTGATAAAGTTGATGGAAGTGATTATTGATTGAAAAAGGAGAGAAGAAACATGCTTTAGGTAATCGGTGGTCGGATAATGTTTGACCCGTTGGATAATGTTGTCGGCAACTATGGCGATCGGTGTTTCAAAGGGGATGCCGAATTATTGGAGAAAGGGTGAAGAGTAATGACTTCTGAGGTGGAAAAGGGAATGGATAATGTTTGGGGTTGAGGAATCAGTGTAGAAGGCTTTTAGGGAAGTGAAAAATAAAAGAGGATAAAAGGAATAAGGGGCGAATGACAAAAAAAGATTCAACAAATACATCAAAGGCAATGAAGACAATTTACTCCCTTACCTTTGATGAATACCCTAACCAAACGTTCTTAAAATCAATTTCTCCGAATTGAATCATCTTGTACGAATTGAAACTAATCTCACTAATTTAATCAATTTATGCTTCATTTTCATGCTAAAAACTTTTTTTCTTTTATTCTTTTTGAAATTTATAATTTTGGGTATATCTTGAAATATTAAATTAAATCAAATTTGTAATGGTAGTTCAGTAGTTTGATGTTTATTTCTTGTACTAAATCACGAAAATGCAATTTTATCATATTATTGGAATAACTAGCTTATTTTAGATAATATTGAGGAGTTGAGCTTATTTTCTCCGCTTAAATGTCTTCATATGTTTATTCTTCTTTTTGTTTGAAAAATCGTGGGTTTATGTTAAAATTGGTTATCAACAGGTTGAAATACGTGTCTTAATTTTCTCTTTTAGTTTTGTAGACAAAATCTCTATAAAATTTTTTGTGATTTACAATTCTCTACATTTTTTAAGTTTACAAACATCATCTTAACATAATTATTTGTTGGGAAAAATGTTTTTTTTTTTCCCCTTTGGATAATCAAAATAAGAATAAAAAATATATATATAAAGTGACACAAAAATTTGGTAAAATAAAAATTCCAAAATAGTGAAAAACCATTGGACTACTCTCCAAAACTTCCACTAAAATGATGGTAGGATTGCAAGAATTTTTCAACCAGAATGTAGTTATAATTCTCACTATTATATGTGGAATACTCTATTACAAATTTCTCTCACTTAATTAGTGGCTTTCTTTCTCTCTTACAAAGCTTATTGTGTGAAAAGCTCTCCTATTTATAGATGTCTAAAAGACACTAGAATCTTCCACACAAAGATGGAGAAATGTACATAGCCACATTAACTTTATCAAGAAAATGTGAAAAGTTTATGGTGATCAATTACGGCCTGATCCAGTAGCTCAGTTTCGAAAAAAAGTGAATTTGGATAAGCTTAAAAACATTTTTTTTAGTTAAAATCTAAACCTGATCAGAAAAAAAAAAAGCTTAAAAAGCCTATTACTTTTCCAATAAGTCCGTATGAGTTTGGACATGATATTTAATGTTATGGCCTGAACCTAGAGCTGTCAAAAGTTGACCCGACCCGAAATACCGACCCGTTCCCGATTATTAACCGACCCGTCTAAACCCGGAAAAATGATGACCCGAACCCGATATGAAACCAACCCGAGACCCGAGTATTTGAGACCCGAACCCGAACATGACCCGACCCGGAGATGACTCGACCCGAAGATGACCCGTAAAATATTGACTTGAACCGAACCCGACCTGAACCGAAATTGACCCAAACCCGTTTTAACCCGTCAAAACCCGAATTTAACCCGACCTGTTCTCTAACCCGACCTGAATTCAACCCGACCTATTCCTAACCCGACCCGTATTTAACCCGACCTATTACTCACCCGAACCCGAATTTAACCCGACCTATTACTAACCCGACCCGAACTTCAACCCGATCTATCACTAACCCGACCCGATCTGTCACTAACCCAACCCGAAATCAACCCGACTTGTTATGCACTCGTCCCAAATTCAACCCTACTTATTATTGACCTGACCTGAAATCAAATCGACTTGTTATTTTATACATCTTTATTATTGTAGATCAGATACTGAATAAAGATATATGCTATATATATTCTAAGCTACTCGTTATGTCGAAACTTTGTAAGGCTAAAATTACTCTATGTCAATATTGATCAAAGTATTTTGTCTTGGATGCAGAGAGACCAAGTCGATCCAACAAAAGAAAGAAGCATCATCCCAAATTTAGTGTTAATTATAGTATATATATATATATATATATATATATATATATATATATATATATATATATATATATATATATATATACATATATATATATATATATATATATATATACCAAGTCTCATATCTTAACCTTAGTGTACATGTACATATATGCATCTCTTTAATTTAGTATAAACACTTCACATACGCATCAAAATCAATTCAGAAGAAACATTTATTTGTTTTATATTCAACTACTTAATTATAGTTCAACTACATGAAGCATTCCAATAATAAGAAGACTACGACAAGACTGTGTAGTCTGTGTTGCAAGTATTTTGAAACGGATGAAATATATACTTCCTTTGACTTTTTTTTTTTTTTTTTTTTTCAATATACCTAGTTAGGCTTTAATATAAATCAGCTAAATACAACCATAAGAAGAAACTTGCTGCTTAATATACATAAATTCAGCTTAAAGCTGAAGCCCTAAAATATACTACGTATTATTTTTTAAAAAAAATAAAAGAATTATATGTACACCTACCTAAATAACTCCTTGCAAATAAATAGAAAAATACTCCGTAGAACTGAGATACCCAGCGGCCAGCACAAATAATCTACACATAAGCTATAATCACATTGTAGATTGGCCAAGCCTTTTCTCAGCGGCGATGGCAGCAGCAACAGAAGGTGGTAAGTGCATTAGAATACTACTACTTTGCTCGTTACTTTTATCCGGTGCTGCCGGAGGTGCTACTGCCGGAGGTGCTACTGCAAACAAGGACTCGACATCTTTCAATGTTAAAATAGGCTGATCTTGATTCTTCTCATTCCCACTAATAAAAGAGCTGGAATTTCTACTTAAAGACAATTTGTAAATGCTTTCTTCAACTGTATCCTTAATCTGTTCAGCCAATGGAAAAAAAAGGGATAAAGAAGTGAAGGTTAAGACTCTGAGCAGAATGAAATTGAGCAAAGAAAAACAAATGTAAAAATAATTGTTTATTAAAAAAATCCCAAGCTTTCTTCACAAAATATTTCTATAACAACAAACCTGAAAAACCAAAAAAACATGCAAGAGAATAACACTAAAAACTCAATAGCCATGATACTGCAGTTATAAATATAGAATACTTTCAAAAGTGGAAAACACATACTAGGAATCGATGAACAATAGTTTTACTAGTCTGCCCAATGTGGTGCACCCTGCTGATTGCTTGCGCTTCAGTTGCTTGATTAAGTAAGGGCTCAACAAGAATGACATGCTTTGCTTCTAGGAGGTTAAGCCCATTTGCTCCATGCTGAATTAAGAGGAGATAAAGTGAGAAACTGGCTTCCGTTGATCTCTGATCTTGACACAACCCTTTTCTGTCATCTTTTCTCCTTTGAAAATGCTTAAAGCAGCTTGTGATTGTTTTCTGTCATCTTGACACAACTGTCTTCGATCTCATGATTATCTATTTATAACACACAAGTTGTACTTTGCATCATGGATAAAACCTTCTATCTCAACCAATACAACCAATTCAAAGCTACAACCAGTACAAAGCTAATACAAAGCTACAACCAGTACAAAGCTAAAACAAAGCTATAACCAAAAACAGGAGAACAGGACTCCAATTAAGCATCATGGATAAAAACTTAATCTCACAAATTCCTATACAGGATAGAATTATATATTCTGTAATATTGCAGCAGAATGTTCAGAACAGGACACCAATTAAGCATCATGGATAAAAACTTCAACAAGACAAGCTACAACCAAGACACTAAGGTAAGGACAGTGACAGGAATGGCAGGTAAAATGGAGAAAACATGCCAAGATGAACAGGACAAACACCCTACAAGATTAGCTCTAGCAACTTAAACACCAATACCCACCAAAGTAATGATAGAAACAAGAATTACAAGCATTATAAAGCTGAAGCAAAGAGTCTTTTTTCAAGATCTTTGATTGCTCCATTCAAAGAAGTAGATAGGTCTCTCTCAACTAAAGCCTAATCTTCTGAAATCATCATCAGCTTTTAGTAATTGAATGAATTCAAATAAGCTCAATCTGAAACTTTATTGTAGAAAGAGTACGTGAAGCAAAAAAAGCTCAAATGATAGCAATTCATCATCACAAAACAAAGGTGGTTACAATTGAACAAGTATATAAAGTTATAAACTAAGTAAAGAGTTTAAACTAAAATGTTGAAAATGACAGTAAGGCTCAAGCAGGCAGCAGGCAGCAGGCAGCAGGCTTGATTAATTTGAGGTTTTAAACCAGTGAGCAAATGAGGGTGAGTGACATCCACCTGCAAAAAGATAAGCAAACAAATAAGAGAGTAAGAGACATAATAGTGTTATAGTGATTAAAAAACATTACATTCATTTTAAAAAATCAAATACAACTTACAAATATGGCTATGCAGAATATCATCCACGTCCTTCTCTTTCTCCACCTCAACCCCATCTTTCTCCAACTCAGCATAAACCATGCAGCCAATTTCGAGTTGTTATCAAAGCTTCGACATGTTTGTGCAAGAGTGAACTCCTCCACCAGTTCATAATTAAAACTCTGCCACCCATGCTAAAAGAAGATTCGGAAGCAACAATAGTAATAGGTATCGCAAGAACATCTTTAGCTATACGACAAAGACTTGGAAGTTGTTGATTGCTCCTTCCAATAGCCCAAAATATCGAATTCCTCATCAACATTACAAGGTTTTAAAGGCAATTCTAAGTATAATTCTAATTCAGATTTACCCATGTCACCACTAGCAACATCAGCGATAAAAATTCTGAAATCACAAATAAAAAAGATCAAAACAGAATAACCCAGAAAAGTGATTAACATATTGAATAATGATAATATTTGTCGTTATCTTACCGCATAAACTCTACTAGTCTTGCGTGGATGATATGCATCTGAATTTGAACTACCTTGGGAAGAATAAGTAGGAAGAGGATCCTTGTAATGGTTAAACAGTTGAACAAATTCATAATACACCTCCTGGACTTTTGTTTCAACCATGTGAGCTTCATACAAATCCTTGAAAAGATGTCTCAAAAATTTCAACTTAAACCGAGGATCAAGAATTGCAGCAAAAGATAATAGCACAGAGTAATCAGACCAATATTTATCAAACTTGCAACGCATAAGATCTGTCATTTCTTTGAGTTTTTGGATCATCCCCTTTAGAAGCAGCCACTAATAGTGACTCAATTCTACAAATGTTGGCAACATAAAGATTGGAGGTGGGATATTCAGAACCGGAAAACAAATTAGTAATGTCATAAAAGGGTTCAAGAAAATCACACATTTTTTCTACTATTTCCCATTCATGAGCAGTAAGCGCCAAGTGATAATTGCTCTCTATCCTACCGAACATTTTCAACGCCGGTAAAAGATCAAGAGCTCGACGAAGCATTAAGAAAGTAGAATTCCATCTAGTAGGAACATCCATCTATAGCTTTACACCTATATGTAGCTAAATTACAACTAGAAACACACCGCTTAAACCTTATAAGTCTAGCTTCAGAAGAATCAACATACTTCACATTCTCCTGATCTTTCGCAATAGATTCATCAATGACTTTCAAACCTTCTTTGACAATTAAGTTTAAGATATGGGCAGAGCATCTAACATGAAAATATTTGCCGTCAAGAGGTAATTTAGCCATTGCATCCAATTCAATTTGGAGTTTCCTAACCATAGAATCCATATTACTTGCATTGTCAATAGTCATACTACAAATTTTTCTTTCAATACCCTAATCGTTGATCAAACTAAAAAACAGATTATAAATTTCATGACCATTATGGGGAGGTGGAAAATGCCTAAAGTTCAGCACCTTAGATCGTAATTTCCAGTCATTATCCACAAAAATGGGCCATAAGAGACAAATAACCACGAGTAGTACAAGCTGTCCATACATCACAAGACAAGGACACTTTACTTGTTAAGGCCTTAAATGTATTACGAACATATTGCTTTAACACATCATGCTCAGTCATGCACCATTTCAATATTGTGTTTCTAGAAATAGTTCTAACCTTGGAATTCAAATATGTATGCAATTCCCTAAACCCCTCATGTTCAACAATACTTAAAGAATAACCATATATGCTTCAATATAGCTCTAGCAAATAACTTACAATATTCTTTTTGGTCAAATTCAGATGCATTAGACTTAGTAGACTTATCTGAATCTTTATATTATAGGCACCTATCAAGGTGTCTCTTTAGATTAGACGTACCAGCCGAACCACTATGTTTCTGGACTAATCTTTTGCAAAACATGCATGCAGCATGTTCACCATTAACCTCAAAATTCTGCCAAATAGGAGATCGTTTTCCCTGAATTGGAGATATTGATTGATGGGATTCAGGTGTTGGTGTAGCATTTTCAACACTCATGCATGTATTTGATGCTTGCTCAAACTCAAAGTCACCCTCTACACCAAACAATCAGGCAAAGATTAGGAGTAAGATCAATAAAAATGCATAATTTATTATACTACTTTGTAATAAAGAGAATTTTGAAATATATTTTGTAATAGTAAGACATATGATTGCCAATATTTTGTTCTACTCTTAATTCATACATAGTACTTAGTAAAAGAGACACACAACACTAAAATCGAGCAACTGTGACAGCAAAACCAGAAACTTATAAATCTGGCGATTCTATATACATGCAAATCAATTAATTTTTTCCAATTACTTTACAATGGCATATAGTATAAGATTGATACATTAAATTTCACGTCACTGGATAAATTTATCATTCATTCAATTTGAAAAGCAAAACGTCAAACTATTAACACATCTAAGCAGATATATAGACTTTCCCCGTTTCTTTTTTACTATAATACTTAGACTTTTACACTATTCACATACTCTACTTTGATGGAGTTTAATTTATATATTAGAATAAACATAGTGACATTGTGACAAGGGACACCTCATTGGGCCAATAATCAGTATAGACATATGAGTAACAAGGGACATCTCTACGAAGACAGGAGAAATTCTCTGCAGCCAATCACATCAAAGCATAGCAATGAAAGCCAACAAGCCCACTCTATTCAAACCTATATATAACACGCATGACAGTTGCAAGAACCACATCTACAGTGGTGGCTGACCGGAAATTGACCATATGCACACCAAACTTCCTTTAAAAACACTGAAGATAACAAGTTTTATTGTTTCTGAATCATTATCTCCTTAACTGAAGCATATTAATGGAATCTTATCAATTATAAAAATTTAATAACTGCCCCTCTCACTTACAGAGCAATTCACACTTCAAAATGAATTATAATAACATTAATTAGAATGAACTATACCTCTTTTAGCTGCGTAATCAAATCCATCCTCAGCCATGATAGTTTGACCCCTTTAACACCAAAACATATTAACAGATTAAACCCCTAAAAAATTATCAAGAACATCTAAATCTAAAAATTTGCCCAAAACGTTTTAATCCCTAAAATTATTTAAAATCAAAATGCTAAGCATAATATTAAAATGTAAAAATTAACAGATTAAACATATAAATTGTCGAAAAACAATGTTGAACAATTATTAATCAGGAAGATCAAATGTTTAGATCCATAATTTATGAGTAAAATTCGAAACCTGAAAATTGGACCGATTACTCACTCCTTGACTCCTTGTTGAAGGTAGAATACGGGAGTGAGAATTTGAGATTGAGAGGGATTGTGTGAGTCTAGAGAGGCCGAGCAGTGGTGAATTATGTAGGGTTTCGTAGTGACCCTCATTACGCGGAAAGAAACCCCCAAGACCCGCCCCCATAATTAATGCAACTAATACAAGCAAAACATAATTAAAACACAATTAAGAGTAAGGATGAGAATTATACCCTCGACGCATGCTTCGCTCTTACACCGAGCTCTTACTTCACCCTCGATAATGCGAGGCCTCCAACGGGATCGTACCCTCGAACCTGGCCCGATCGTCCTAAGCCTCGAAGGTTAGTCAAGGCCCGGACAAAATATAAACTTGGAGTTTTACGAATTCAAGGTTTACTCAATTATAGAGTTGCCTTTTCAATTCCACTCAAGTGTGTTCTTTCCCAAATACCCAAGCCTTGGTATTTATAGGGAAATGAACCCTTGATTTTCATTTCCCAACCAATGTGGGAGAATGAATAAAATTGATAATTAATTTAATTCTAAATTAAATAAATAATCAAATCAATCACAATGCAACAAGTGTCAAGGGGAGAGAGAGAGCTAAGTGAGGACCAAGAGTAAGTGGGGGGACCATTGCCTTGCTCCCTAAGGCATTGCCCAAGGGTTGGTCCCCACCCCTCACAAAAACGCCCTCAAGGGCTGCTGGGCTGGCATCCAGCCAGCACCAGCCAGCATGCATCAGCCCAGCCAGCCCATGCGCGCTGCATGCTGCTGTGCTGGGTGATGCCTACGTTGCTGCTTGCTAGTCGCTTGGCGCTGCTAGCAAGTGCTGCTGGCTGCCTGGCTCTCGCACTCGCACGCACACGCACACCCAGCATGCGTGCTGCTAGCGAGCCACGCATGCTGGGCATCGCCTCGCCAGCCACACGCACAAGCATGCGATGCTTGGTGTTGTGCTATTGATGCTGCGATGGCATGCGACGGCCCTAGGCACATGTACACGCACACACGCATAAGCCTAGCCATGCGATAGTGTTGTGCTTGGTGCGTGTGGCCTGCGATGGTGCCTAGGCACCTAAGCACACACGTTGCGGTGCTGCGAATGGGCAGCCTAGTGCGCCTAGCACGCATGGCGTGCCTAGCACACCATGGTGCGCCTAGCACGCGCATGGTGCGTCTAGGTTTGCGTTGAGCTAGCCTAGCCTAACACTTCACATGGGTAGCCCAATGTGATGATACGGCTACGCTCGTACTTGTTGCTTGTGATTTTGCGACGCTCGGCCTCGACGCCCTAGGCTCGATATCCGACGTCTGTGTTCGTAAAACTCCGACGACTCATTAAATCCTTCGGATTAATTCTTGTCTCGGATTGGTTGTTCGATTGGGTTCGACCCGAAGGGTTCAGTTAAGATTAAGCTGTAATATTAATTGTACCTTAATATTACTGTTCGGAAGCGGCCTCCACCTAGGCATTCCGATCACTTGACCTTACTGAAGAATTAGCTCTGTAATAATTTTGAACCCTCTATCATAATAATACACTTGTTGGAAGGACACCATTCTTTTCAATCTCCCACTTGTCCTTTTGGACAAGTGTGCATACAGTGTATAGCCCATTTCCTATGTCGCTTAATGTCTCTTTGTGAACTATAAGGTAAGATTCATCGTCATCCTTATTTCGTTTAGAATCGTTTCTCGATCTCCGAGTTCGACTGTCAATAAGCAGATGATTTCTAAAATCCATCTGAGCACGGCCATGCATTTTCACAGTCTCGCTCTTCGAGCGGCCTTGTTAATAGGGGACATTCCCAGTCTTGCATTGTAAGTTACTCTTACTAAGAGGACCTAATCTCCTGAGTGTTCCCGTTATGATCCCCAGTTACGGCAGACGTTAGGTAACATCAAAGTGACTAGTACTCAAACAAGAAAATTTCACAATACTCATGGTCGAGGAAACGATTTCCGATAGCTATAATGAGAAATGTACTTATGAAAATTTTGAATCTTTTAAAGTACTCTCATAGGTCTATCCAGTGCAGTTCCAAACTAGCATCTGTGCAAATGATTTATGACCATCATGTCCTTGCAGCACAAGAAACGGTGCTGTAAATCATACTACACACTAATCTCTGTTAGTCATCAATAGTCCATCATTTAAATGACCTCGATTAGGGATAATTTTCGATTTAAATATTCAATGTTCACTTAACAGGTGTTTCTTTATGCAGGACATGGTCTTGATACCCTGTTTTGAATATTTCCATAAATCGAATGGACTCATTATTTAATTCTAAACCACAATTAAATAGCAATGGAGTGAAAAATAATTTTGCATAAAAATTAATTACTCCATAAATGAATGGTTTCAATACAGTGTCTTACATTAAAACATCTAGTTTAATTAAAACACATGTACAGGGAATTTCAAAGCCAGTCTCCGACGTGCTTGATTCCTATTGCCTCAATGTGCTTGTTGTGTTTCACTTGAGGCAAAGGTTTAGTTAAAGGATCAGCCACATTATCATCCGTGCCGATCTTGCAAATTCTGTTTTCACCTTCGGATTTCCATTCCCTTATCATGTGAAATCGCCTTTGGACATGTTTGACTTTCTGGTGCTCTCTTGGCTCTCTAGCCTGAGCGATAGCTCCATTGTTGTCACAGTAGAGATCTATCGGACCCTTGATGGAGGGTACAACACCAAGTTCACTGATGAACTTGGGAATCCAAACAGTCCTTAGCGGCTTCTGAAGCAGCCAAGTATTCGGCTTCAGTTGTAGAATCTGCAGTGGTGTTCTGCTTGGCACTCTTCCAGCTAAACGCTCCTCCATTCAGACAGAATATGTATCCTAACTGTGACTTGAAGTCGTCTTTGTCAGTCTGGAAGCTAGCGTCGGTGTAACCTTCAACAACCAGGTCTTTGTGGCCAGCATAGACCAGGAATTTATCCTTGTTCCTTTTCAGGTATTTCAGGATATTTTTGGCCGCAGTCCAATGTGCTTCTCCTGGGTTTGATTGGTATCGGCTCGTAGCGCTTAAGGCATGCGATACATCTGGCCTGGTACATATCATGGCATACATGATCGATCCAATTAGTGAAGCATATGGGATCTGATTCATTCTCTCTCGCTCAACAGGTGTCTGTGGACACTGTTTCTTGCTGAGAGTTACGCCATGGGACATGGGTAGATGCCCTCTCTTGGCGTTCTCCATGTGGAATCGTGCCAGTACCTTATCAATGTAAGTACTCTGGCTCAATCCAATCATCCTCTTAGATCTATCCCTATAGATCTTTATGCCCAATATGTACTGTGCCTCTCCTAAGTCCTTCATTGAAAAACACTTCCCAACCAGCCCTTTACGGACTCTAATAATTTTATGTTGTTTCCAATGAGCAGTATGTCATCGACATATAGGACTAGGAATGCGATGTCACTCCCACTGACCTTCTTGTATACACAAGATTCATCTGGATTCTTGATAAAACCAAACTTGCGGATGGCTTCATCAAATCGCAGATTCCAACTCCTGCTAGCTTGCTTTAGTCCATAAATGGACTTCTTAAGCTTGCATACCTTTCCAGCGTTGCTTGGATCAACAAAACCTTCTGGCTATGTCATATACACAGTTTCTTCCAAAATCCCATTTAGGAAGGCGGTTTTGACATCCATCTGCCATATTTCATAATCGTAATATGCAGCAATCGCTAGGATAATCTGGACAGACTTTAGCATTGCAACCAGTGAAAAAGTTTCATCATAGTCAATCCCGTGGATTTGTCTATAACCTTTTGCCACCAGTCTAGCCTTGTATATCGATACATTTCCATCCTTGTATGTCTTCAATTTGAAGATCCATTTGCAACCAATGGATGTGTAATCCTCGGGCAAATTCACCCAGTCCCAGACTTGATTTTCAGACATGGAGTCCATTCGGATCTCATGGCTTTTTGCCATTTAGCAGAGTCGGGGCTCGTCATAGCTTGTTTGTATGTCGCCGGCTCATCGTCATCCATTACTAGGATGTCTTGATCATCGGTTAAGACAATACCAAGGTATCTGTCTGGTTGAGATCTTTGTCGTTGCGACCTACGAAGGGTAATGGGTTGAGCATTTACATTGTCTGTTTGATTCTGAACAATCTTCTCAGCTGCTTCCAAAGCACTTAGATTGTCAGTTTTATCGGGTTGACATTGTTGCTCGTCCTCTCGAACTTCGTCGAGTTCGATTTTCCTCCCACTTGTCATTTTTGAAAGGTGTTCCTTCTCCAAAAAGACACCATCACGAGCAACAAATACTTTGTTCTCGGATTTGTTGTAGAAGTAATACCCTTTGTGATTAGGGGATTTTTATCCACCAATCACCGTCTGACAAGTGGACCAACCAGGTTCCGCCACGTGTCCTTCACAAAGGCCAACAGGAGCTTGCCACGTGTCAATCACAGATACGTCCTCCATGGACCACTTAAGACACGCCACGTGTCCACCCATGCCAAATGGGACAACCGGCCATTAAGGCCCAATTCAGTCTAGAGGCCCGATCAGCCCTAGGTTTACCTTAAACCTAGAGAGCTGCACGCTTCCCAAGGCTATAAATACTCGATTAATCCTCATTAATCACACAACCGAATAATTAAGAGATCAAGCAGAGAAGAACAGACTTATTAACAACCGGCTAATCTCGCTAACAACGCAGATTACCAACACTAAGCACTCTCATCTAGAGAGATCTGATTACTTTAATTTCTGTATTGATTACTCCTTAACCAGGTACTAACTTGACCGTTGGAGGCGGAGCTCTCAGGAGTCTCCGTTATTTTGCAGGTACAGGCGTCCGGTTCCAGTCTCGGAATTGTAACTCTCCCGCAGGACATCAGAAAACCCCGAAACATTTGGCGCCGTCTGTGGGGAGAGTACTTCAGAGATGGCATCCAAGTCTGTACCGATTCCAGAAGAGAGGCGTCCCCTAGACGACCCTCAAGTTCAGTCGGACCATGATACCGAAAGTGAATTTGAAGTTGAAACTCATACAGCTCCAGACGGGACCCTAAGGGCCCGACGTACCCGTCATACCGAAATGAGGGAACGGGAGTATCTTCAAACAGGAAGCGAGCCAGCAGGCGCACCGCTTGCTCGGCAACAGCCGACTGATGGGTCTGCTCCCATCACAAGGAACGAACTCATGACCTTCATGAGGGACTTCAAGGGAGAGATCCAAGAGTTGATCAACAAAAAACCGCCTGCTTCAGTCAAAGAGCAGTCGGCCAAGAAACCTTCCACTTCACTAAGAGGAAGCCAGTTCAAGGGCGAGAGGCGACTCCCCATCCTAAATCCAAGAAGCGGGAGTCGTCTGCTCTTGATTTCACAAAACTCCGTTATCCTACGGGAAATAGGAAACCGGTTCGTCATATTCAGGCGGACGGGTCAAAGCAAACGTTCACAGATGCTCGGCACCTGCTAGAGCAGAAGAAGAGTGACCGATTATCAGAGTCGGCTTCTACTTCAAATTTTCAGGACAGTTTGCGAAATGCCTCGATGAGGCCAACTCAGTCGTACCATGAGAGTCAGTCAGGCGGCACCTCCCGTCAGTCCGGCTTTCATAGTGCCCAGGCGGTACCAAACTTACCATTTGTGCCGCAACAACAGTATTTTATGCAGCCACCTCCATTTGGTGGACCTGCAGCAAAAAACGTCCAACCTATGGACTGGCAGCTACGGCTGCTTAGACTTGGTGAACAGCCGTCGGCCTTCTCCAAGGAAATTACTGAAGCCGCTCAGCCGGCCAAAGTAAAAAATATTCTAGTAGGCGCCTATGACGGCACTACTAACCCAGAAGACCATCTGATGGCATTCACCAATCTGATGTACCTTCAAGGGTTGGATGACCCACCTGGTGCAAGTGTTTCCCAGCGACTCTCAAGGGAATCGCACAGCAATGGTTCGGCAACCTGCCGACTGGTTGTGTAAATAGCTTCAGGACGCTTGCTTACTTATTTGCCTCCAATTTCGCTATGAACATCCCTGCGAAGAAAACGACCCTTGATTTGGGAACAATTCAGCAGGGCGAGAAAGAGGGGCTTCGTTCCTACATCAGGCGGTTCAACCTGATGAGAATACAGATTCAGGGGTTACCGGATGAGGTAGCTTATACTGACTTTTTTAGAGGTCTCAAAGACGGGTCTACCTTCAAATTTGATTTAGTTCGAAAAAGGGTAGCGACTCTTCAAGAGGCCTTGATTGAAGCAGAAGCCTATATACAGGCGACTGATCTGTGTACGATAAAACAGTCGGACGGGAAGAGGTTCGACAACAGAGAAGGACGACAGAAACAGTCGTCCAACAAAGATGAAAAAAGAAAAGAGGTCTGGGCGGCTGATTCCTCTAAACAGCCGGCCCAGAAAAAGAAAAAAGAATTCAAACCATACTCCCCAAAGTATGTGTTTAACAAGGATAACCAGTTTATCCTAAAAGAAATAAAGGGACGGCTCTCAATTGAGAAGCCGCTCCCCATGAAAGGTTCTGCGAGCAACCGGAACCAAGACAAAATCTGTGCTTATCATGATGACATTGGTCATCACACCAATGACTGCATCAGTCTCATGCGGTACCTAGACCGCTTGGCTGATCAAGGTGATCTTGACACTTATGTCAAGAAATCTACGGGGAATACTTCCTCAAAAAAGCAGTCGGCCAAAAAGAATCAACAGGCCGACAGTTCCGATACAGATGATGCAGTCGTCTACACCATTGCAGGCGGCTTCTCAGGAGGCGGCCCCACTATTAGGGGCAACAAAGATAATATAAGGCGGTTAGATGTAAATTCCGTTCACCAAGAACGGCCGTCTAAATATACATTTCCTGAGATTGTCATCACTGAAGAGGATCTAGGAGGAATAAGGGGGCCGCATGACGACCCTCTCGTTATTGAATGTAAAGTGGCCAACCAGAGAGTTGGTCGAATCCTCATAGATACCGGGAGCTCTTCAGATCTTATCAGCAGCAAATGTCTGTCAAAACTGAAATATCAGACGGACTGCATACATCCGGCCTCCCACCCTTTAATAGGTTTTTGGAGGAGGAGTCGTCCACCCACTGGGACGAGTGGATCTACCCATCCGCCTGGGCGAAAAAGGGGAAGGACGACACATGGTAGTCCGGTTCCTAGTGGTAGAGGAACTCTCGGCATACAACATGATTCTGGGTCGACCAACCCTGAATAATTCCAAGGCTGTTATAATCCCGTCACTTATGCTGCTTAAGTTTGAAAGGGACAATGGAACAGTCGGCTCCCTAAGGGGAGATCAGAGGATGGCCCGAGAGTGCTATCTCTCGGATGTCAAGCCCACTGTTATGGCCACTGGGTCATGTGGAGAAAAAACAGACCTTGACAATGTCAAGGAAAGTGCGCCTGTTCAAGAAACAGGCGACAAAAAGAGAAAGGCGCCCCAGACTGAGTCCGCAAGAAAAGCAAGAAAATAGCAATCATTGGCAGAGGACCGGCCGGATGAGTTCCGCCCTCAGCCGGCTGGTGAGCATGCGGACCTGATATTAGACGACTCCCATCCTGACCGAACAGTCAAAGTAGGGACGACTGCTCTGAGAAACCTTGGTGACGACTTTCACAACCTGTTGAAAGAATACAAGGACATCTTTGCATTTGAAGTCCATGAAATGCCAGGCATTAGTCCTGATCTGGCAGTACACAAACTCGCTGTGGATCCGAAAAAGAAGCCGGTACGACAAAAGAAACGGAACCATGGTGAAGAAAGAGGTCAGGCGGCAGCTGCCGAAGTCAAAAAATTACTTGATGCAGGGTTCATTCGGCAATGTTACTTCCCAGATTGGGTTGCAAATGTGGTACTTGTTAAAAAGCCGAATGGCACCTGGCGAATGTGTGTAGACTACACAGACTTGAACAAGGCGTGCCCCAAAGACAGTTACCCTCTGCCTAAAATTGATAACCTGGTCGACTCAACAGCCGGCCATGCCTTGATGAGTTTTATGGACGCCTATTCTGGTTTTCATCAAATTCCTTTATGGAAGAAAGATCAGGAGAAGACGGCCTTCGTCACTGATCAGGGATTATACTGTTACACGGTCATGCCGTTTGGTCTTAAGAATGCCCCGGCTACCTTCCAACGAATGATAAACACAGTGTTCTTTGATCAGATTGGGAGAAACGTCGAGGCATACATTGATGATATGATTGTCAAGACTAAACTTCAGGAAGATCATCTGACGGACCTCCGAGAAACTTTCGCCACACTCAGGCGGCACCATGTCATGCTCAATCCCAAGAAATGTGTATTTGGAGTTGAGTCTGGGAAATTTCTCGGATTCCTTATCAACCAGAGAGGAATAGAGGCGAACCCTGAGAAGGTACAGGCGGTCATTGACATGCAGTCGCCTCGTACCGTCCGAGAGGTTCAGAAGTTAACAGGTTGTCTGGCGGCCTTGGGAAGATTCCTAAGTCGATCAGGCGACAAATGCCTATACTTTTTCCAGGCAATTAAGAAAAAGGCAAGGTTTGAATGGGGGCCGGATGCTGAGGCTGCCTTCCAGAAATTAAAGGTTCACTTGCATTCCTTGCCGAGGCTGGTCAATCCTTTGCCCAAAGAAAATCTCTACATGTACCTGGCCGTCTCTGATCATGCGTTAAGCGCTGGTGCTCCTTGCTGAAAGGGACGGCTGTCAACTTCCGGTCTACTTTGTCAGTCACGTACTGAAAAATGCCGAGTTGAGGTATCCCCTAGTGGAGAAATTTGGTCTTGCACTCTTCATGGCTGTTAAAAAATTGAAGCCCTACTTTTTGGCACATGCAGTCGTCGTGTATACCGACCAACCGATCAAGCGGCCCCTTACCACCATGGAGTCCTCCGGACGAATGATCAAATGGGCCATAGAAATGCAGAGTCTCGAAGTTACTTTCGAAGCCTAGAAAAGCAGTGAAGGGGCAAGCCTTTGCTGACTTTATTGTAGAGATGACTCGTCCTCCTGACTCTCAAGTTCCAGACCAAGTCTGGAAGGTATATGTGGACGGAAGCTCTACTTCAAACGGTTGTGGAGCAGGCGTCGTATGTCAATCTCCAGAGGGCGACAGGTTCGAGTATGCTCTACGCTTCAGTTTCCAGGCTTCAAACAATGAGGCAGAATATGAAGCTTTACTAGCTGGGATCCGCATGTGTAAGGCGGTAGGGGCAAGGAAAATAGACGCCTGTTCTGATTCACAATTGATAGTGAGTTAGTACAATGGCGAATACGAAGCAACACATCCGGCCATGATCAAGTATTTACAGGCGGTCCGACAAGCAGTCGGCTCCCTTGAGGATTTCCATCTGATCCAAGTGCCGAGATCAGAAAACAACCAGGCAGATGCGCTTTCGAAATTAGCATCATCCGCCTCCTCCGATACTCCTCGAACTGTTTTTTGGGAAGTAATGGAGAAGAGAAGCATCGAGGAAAATCCTATTGGAATCTAGACAGAAGCTCAACCTGGATGGATTCAATCAGGGCATATCTGACAAACGGTACACTACCGGATGATCCTCAACAGGCGGCAGCACTGAAAAAACGAGCCTCCTGTTTTGAAATGATACAGGGAGAACTTCACAAGAGGGGGCACCTTCAACCCTTCTTAAAGTGTGTTACTCCTGAAAAGGGACGAGAGATACTAGATGATCTTCACTCTGGTTTCTGTGCTTCCCATATAGGTGGAAGGATGCTTGCTCAAAGGGCAAGGCGGCAGGGCTACTTTTGGCCTACTTTGGAAGCGGATGCAATGGAGATGGTGAAAAAATGTGACAAGTGCCAAAGGTTTGGCAAATTAATTCACCATCCGGCTACTGACCTCACTACCATTCACAGCCCACTGCCGTTTGCTAAGTGGGGCATGGACATTCTGGGTCCATATACGCCTGCTACAGGCGGCAGAAGGTATATACTTGTTGCCGTTGACTACTTCACTAAATGGGTAGAGGCGGAGGCTGTAAAGGGAATCAAGACGAAAGATGTAATTTCATTCATTTGGAAAAACGTCATCACTCGGTTCGGGGTTCCCATGTCTATGGTCTTTGATAATGGTCCCCAATTTGAGACGCCTGTTCTCAAAAGCTGGTTGGGAGACCAAGGAATTGCACATTACTTTGCATCTGTCGGCCGTCCACAAGCAAACGGCCAGGTAGAAGCCTTTAATAAAATCATCTCAGACGGTCTCAAGAAAAAGGTTGAACGAGCAGGCGGCCTATGGGCAGACGAACTACCACATGTTCTCTGGGCCATTAGGACGACTGAAAAAGGGGCGACTGGAGAAACTCCATTCCTCCTAACTTATGGTGCAGAAGCTGTTCTTCCAATAGAACACTACGATCCGACTCTTCGAGTAATGCTATATGACGAAGAGGCAAACTGGGAAGCTATGCGCCTGGCATTAGACTCACTTCCTGAAAAGAGGGGCAATGCTGTTTTGCGCCATGAGATCTATCGCCTGAGAATGACTAGATCATACAACAAGAAAGTACACAGGCGTCCACTCAAAGTAGGGGACTTTGTACTTAGAAAAATGGAAGCAGTTGGTAGGGCTAATGAGTCTGGCAAACTAACTCCCAACTGGGAAGGACCCTACCGAATCTATGAGGAAGTCAGGGACGGTACCTACCGTCTGGAAACACCAGACGGACAACCGTTGCCCGAACTTGGAATGTAGATAACCTTAAGAAATATTTCTTCTGAATGATGTAAAGTAAAGAGCTACTTAATAAAGTTTGCACTTACTATTCAATTTTGTATTATGAGGGGCATGCCGTCTGTACCTTTACAGTCGGCTACTCTGCATTGAGTTTTTCACTCTATCTTCAGGGGGGCATGCCGTCTGTTCCTTTACAGTCGGCTATTCTCCATTGAGTATTTTACTCACAAAACTTAGCTAAAAAGATGAGGGCCTGGCCGACCCTGTGCCTAACAGGCGGCTACCCTTCTTTTACTTAGCACCTACGTTCACCAAGAACTTACCAAGGCCACCGGCCGAATGATCAGACCAGGCGCCAAGCCACCTGATCAAATCTACAAAACTAATTCGACCTGTCCCAACATCATAGCAGGCGTCCGACGGCATCCCTCCGGATGAAATTCGTCGCAGAGAGCAGCTCCCTTTTGGGTGGAACATTGTTCTATAAACTAATTACACGGCACCTATACGACTGTCCCCAAGGGCAACCACGTAGCCGTTTTTGAGACAAGGATAACTCTATCACTAACCAAACAGTGGTAGCAGTTGACATCTGAGTCAGATGACCGCCTGTATTACTTGGGATAAATGCAGGGGGTACCTATTGAGTTAATAGCCAACAAACATTGGCGAATCAAGGGGTCTAGCCGGCCTACGCCGCCTGGTACCTCTACTTCTCAAACAAAAGTGACGGCGACTGAGTAACTCCAAAGTTAACTCATAGTCACTCCTTCAAATTGGGTATGGAATCTAAAAGTTTGAGTCGACCGCCTGTTTTAAACAAACAAGGGAACTCAAACCCCTATTCCTACTGGATAACCTATTGAGTTATTAGCCAGCAAACATTGGTGAATCAAGGGGTCTAGCCGGCCTACGCCGCCTGATACCTCTACTACTCAATCAAGATTGTGACGAAGACTAAGTAACTCCTATGTTAACTTAATAGTCACTCAAACTTAGTATGGAGCCTAAAAGGTATGAGTCGTCCACTTGTTTTTAATAAACAAAGGCTCTCAACCAATACTCTTGCTAGGTTAACAAATAACGAGTTAAAAGCCAACATTGGCAATAAAGGGAAACAACCGGTACCCGCCGCTTGTTTTTCTATTTAATTCCTTGGCTACTAGGTAATTCTATTTACTTGGTCAAATTGAATAGAGTTCGAATACCGATTGATTAAATGGCCGACTGATCATCTATCCTGGAAACAGACAACCAGTCGTCCAGGGGCATAGGCGGCATACTTACTATTTGTACCTGTCTTAACGTTCGGCCATACACAACAGTCGGTCTAGTGAACAAATTAAAAATACTTAGACAAATTTGAACCAAAACAAAAATTTGATTAAAAATGAGCCGGCCATTAAAGACCAGCAGAATATTCAAAACCCCGGCCCCCTGGCCGGGTAATTACAAAGCAAACGGCACGCAGGCCGTGAAAAGAAAAAAATACTTAAAAGCTTAAGAAGGGGGCAGTTCAGTATCAGTAGCAGCCGCCTGGTCAGCACTCTTCTTGCTGGACTCGGCCTTAGCTGCACCATCTTTTGATGCCTTACCCCCAAGTGGCACAAGCGCCACAACCGACTCTTCCTCCTCCAACGCACCATCCAACGCCTCTTCTTCAGCAGCTGCCAGGATCTGTTGATTATATATTTCCGAACACTGGCGGTACGTTCTTTCCCATGAGGCAAAGTCGGCACTGGGGAACAGTCGTTCCCAGGTCATGCGTTGGATTTGAGCGGAGTCTTCCACCATCTCCCGGACGAGCTCTTGTTTCTCTTGCTCGGCCTTATCCGAGAGCTCTTGGGTAAGACTCTTCTCTTGGTTCACCAGGCGCTCCTTTACGTTGGCCAAAGATTTCTCCATGGCTTCGTAAGAATGCATTTTTTGGCGAAGAGGTTTCAGCTCGGCTTTAAGGTTGGTGACGGTCCCCTCCAGCTCGTCAACCTTCTTTTGGGCCGCCTCTAGCTGAGCCCGAACAGCGGCGGTCGCCTGCGCCTGATAATAAAGAAGATCAATGGTCAGTACTTCATTTTGGGCAATTTGAAACATTGCCTTATCACAGCTGGAGGCGGCCATAGCCTTTGCGGCCTTTACCTCTTTGTTTTTCCGATCAATCGGCTTGCGAAGGCTGTTGACTCGGAGCAGGGCCTAAGTACAAAGAAAAACAGGCGTCAGTTTCCAGATAAAAAGTTAACAGGCGTCCTAGAACTCAAAAGCTCAAAAATGTACTAAGTATACCTCAGCAAGGACCCTGAAATTCCATCAAGGTCAAGGGTGCCGGCACCCTGACCGCCTCCCTGTCAGATGGAGGAACTACTTTAACCATTGACTTGGCTACCTCAACCAAGTCAAGTCCCTGGGGGCCGGCTGCATTAAGTAAAAGGATAAAACAAGTTAGACCTAATCAAGAAGGAAGCGAGGGTAAGCTTTACAATTGAGTGTCCATACATCTAGGCGGCCCCGCCTGGGTTTTTGAAGAAGTGGCCGGCTGCTTCTCAGCCGCCACTGTTTTCCTGGAAGACCCAGGAGAGCTTGCAACAGTCGTCCTCCGGGCCTTGTGGTCCGGCTGTTGCGAGGAAGAAGCCCTTGGAGTGCCAGACTGAAAACAAAAAGAGTTAGTATATGCATAAGACAACTAAAAGGGGAAGAGTTTTCAAAGCTTACCAAGGGTGCCTCCTTGTTGGGGGAGTCGGCATACGACTGCTTCATTAGCGAGACCCGCAGCATGGCCGCCGCAGTCTTAGATGCTGTTATTTTACTCATGGCGTCAGCTGCAAGAAATAAGCAGCAAAGTTAGTAAAAATCCCAAGTAAACAAGGCGTGAAAAAACAGAGTATTCGTCAGGCCGGCTACCTCTAGAGCACCGACTGCCGAGGCCACAGGCGGCCAAAAAGTACTCGTCATAGAGCCACTTGAAGCTCGGGACGCAGTTTAGGGGTACTTGCTCTCGTACCCCTGAAGTAGAGTTCACCCTAGTCTCTACTTTGAAGAGTCCTTTGTCTAGGATCTCTTTTTTAGCCTTTGGGGGAACAGGCGGCATGCTGCGGCCGCCTGCGAGAAGAGGCGGATCCCTATTCCACTTGTTAAAGCGTTTGTTCAGCTCCGTGTCTGAACCCTCGATAATAAGGAAGGTGTTCCGCCAATCCTTCCATTTGTTTGCCTTACCTCTAGTCATGAGGTAACCCCTATGGCTTGTTAATTGATACCAGCCGGTACCTCCCGACTTAGGGGTCCGGCTGAGATAGTTCATATGGGCGAAAGCCTCAAAGCTTGGCTCCACCCCGTTCAGTTCGCACCCGGCCACATAGCCGAGTACGTTTACCCAAGAGTTGGGGGCTAACTGCCATAACCCCAGATCATACCCATCTAAAATCCGCTGAACAGCCGGATGTAATGGGAAGCGCAGTCCAGCTTTGATGGCCGCCACATAGCAGCCAAAGCAGCCGTCACCATAGCTGGTACCAGCCGGCCAGACGACAGTATCTTCTGGATCCGGCACAAACAGTAAAAACTCCGGGCCCATTTTGTGGTTAGCAATAAAGCTCGCCACGTTGTCTTGCATGGTTGCGATCCGGCCCCGGGGTACCCTGCAGTAGTAGGGGGCGTTTTCCTCTCTGTAAGAGGCGGACGGCTCCGCCCAATTGTCCCCCTTCTCAACTGCATGAGAACGTCTCGCCTCTTGTAGGCGGCTATGTTTTTCTTCTGAGCCAGGAGAACTGTGGCCAGAAGAACTGGACTCAGACTCGTCCTCTGACGAGTCCGAGGAGGACGACTCCTCCCCTTTCCTAGAGGGGCCCGCCTCCTCTCCCTTAGAAGGAGCAGAAGGAAAATTAGACATGTCCACGGTAAGATGGGAAGGGAGCACCTTGGCCCCTCTCTCAGAACTGTCGGCTTGACAGTCGCCTCGTTCTACATCTGGCGCCTGGTCAGATGTTTCACTAAGGAGCACCCTTTGGGAGGAGCCGTCTGAGTTTGATATCATAGCAGTCTTTTTTGTTCTGGCCATCACGTTCTGCATAGACACAGATACAGTCGGACTTTGTATAAAGGGCAAAGATGGGTCCAGAAAAGGGCAGGCGGCACTCCTAGTCCTAGATTCAGCCGTCCCCGGTGACCGGCTGATCACTAACTTAGGGCGTGTCGTGTGCTTCCATGGTGCCATTTCAAAAAATAAAAAGAAAATTAAGAGTAAGAGAACTAAGTTACCTGAACGAGTGACGGTTGATGAAGTCCTGAAAGTTCGGGTCAGTCGGCTTGTCAGAACAGGCGGTAGGCAGAAAAGGTCCGAAATGTCAGAGCAAGTTCAGGGGTCCGAATGTTCTCGCAAAGTTCTCAAATGTGAAAATGACCGAAGTCAGCACTTCCTTTTATAGGCAAAGTGAGAAGGCGAAGGGTCGCTTCCAAATTCAAAATTTGGGCGGGAAAATCTCTCGGCCGTTTGCAAGGTGACACCTGTAACAGGCCGTCGCCTGTCACCGTGCGACACCTGTCACAGGCGACACGTGACCAGTCACATGCCACCTGTGAGGGGCAAATGATTAGGGGATTTTTATCCACCAATCACCGTCTGACAAGTGGACCAACCAGGTTCCGCCACGTGTCCTTCACTAAGGCCAACAGGAGCCTGCCACGTGTCAGTCACAGATACGTCCTCTACGGACCACTTAAGACACGCCACGTGTCCGCCCATGCCAAATGGGAAAACCGGCCATCAAGGCCCAGTCCAGTCTAGAGGCCCGGTCAGCCCTAGGTTTACCTTAGACCTAGAGAGTTGCACGCTTCTCAAGGCTATAAATACTCGATTAATCCTCATTAATCGGAGGATCGAATAATCAAGAGATCAAGCAGAGAAGAACAGAGTTATTAACAACCGGCTAATCTCGCTAACAACGCAGATTACCAACACTAAGCACTCTCACCTAGAGAGATCTCATTACTTTAATTTCTGTATTAATTACTCCTTAATCAGGTACTAACTTGACCGTTGGAGGCGGAGCTCTCAGGAGTCTCCGTTATTTTGCAGGTACAGGCGTCCGGTTCCAGTCTCGGAATTGTAACTCTCCCGCAGGACATCAGAAAACCCCGAAACAAAAGTCAAATACATTCATACAAACCTTTTTGAATCAAATGAAAGTCAAATGCAGTCTTAAAAGCTAATTGAATCGAATGAAAGTCAAACACATTCAAACAAACCTTTTTTAATCAAATGAAAGTCAATTGCATTCTTCAAAGCTAATTGAAACTAATGAAAGTCAAACGCATTCATACAAACCTTTTTTAAATAAATGAAAGTCAAATGCATTCTTAAAAGCTAATTAGATCGAATGAAAATCAAACACATTCAAACAAAGCTTTTTGAGTCAAATGAAAGTAAAATGCATTCTTCAAACCTAATTTAATCAAATGAAAGTCAATCACATTCAAACAAAACTTTTCTTATCAAATGAAAGTCAAATGCATTCTTAAAAGCTAATTTAATCAAATGAAAGTCAAACACATTCACACAAAGCTTAATTAATCAAATAAAAGTCAAATGCATTCTTTAAAGCTAATTGATCCAAATGAAAGTCAAACAAATTCAAACAAAGCTTTTTGAATCAAATGAAAGTCAAATGCATTCTTCAAAGCTAATTGATTAGAATGAAAGTCAAACACATTCAAACAAAGCTTTTAGAATCTAATGAAATTCAAATGAATTCTTCAAAGCTAATTGATCCAAATGAAAGTCAAACACATTCAAACAAAGCTTTTTGAATCAAATGAAAGTCAAATGCATACTTCGAAGGTAATTGAATCAAATGAAAGTCAAACACATTCAAACGAAACTTTTCGAATCAAATGAAAGTCAATTGCATTCTTAAAAGCTAATTGAATCGAATGAAAGTCAAACATATTCAAACAAAGCTTTTTGAATCAATTGAAATTTAAATGCATTTTTCAAAGCTAATTGAATCAAATGAAAGTCAAACACATTCACACAAAGCTTTTTGAACCAAATGAAAGTCAAATGCATTCTTCAAAGCTAATTGAAACTAATGAAAGTCAAATGCATTCATACAAACCTTTTTGAATCAAATGAAAGTCAAATGCAGTCTTAAAAGCTAATTGAATCGAATGAAAGTCAAACACATTCAAACAAAGCTTAATGAATCAAATGAAAGTCAATTACATTCTTCAAAGCTAATTGAAACTAATGAAAGTCAAACGCATTCATACAAAGCTTTTTGAATAAAATGAAATTCAAATGCATTCTTCAAAGCTAATTGAATCAAATGAAAGTCAATTGCATTCTTCAGAGCTAATTGAAACTAATGAAAGTCAAACGCATTCATACAAAGCTTTTTGAATAAAATGAAATTCAAATGCATTCTTCAAAGCTAATTGAATCAAATGAAAGTCAAACACATTCAAACAAACCTTTTTGAATCAAATGAAAGTCAAATGCATTCTTAAAAGCTAATTGAATCGAATGAAAGTCAAACACATTCAAACAAACCTTTTTGAATTAAATGAAATTCAAATGCATTCTTAAAAGCTAATTGAATCGAATGAAAGTAAAACACATTCAAACAAAGCTTAATGAATCAAATGAAAGTCAAAATCATTCTTCAAAGCTATATGAATAGAATTAAAGTCAAACACATTCAAACAAAGCTTTTTGAATCAAATGAAAGTCAATGCATTCTTCAAAGCTAATTGATCCAAATGAAAGTCAAATACATTCAAACAAAGCTTTTTAAATCAAATGAATGTCAAATGCATTCTTCAAAGCTAATTGAATATAATGAAAGTCAAACACATTCAAACAAAGCTTTTTGAATCAAATGAAATTAAAATGCATTCTTTAAAGCTAATTGAATAAAATGAAAGTCAAACACATTCAAACAAAGTTTTTTGAACCAATTGAAAGTCAAATGCATTTTTCAAAGCTAATTGAAACTAATGAAAGTCAAACACATTCAAACAAACCATTTTGAAATAAATGAAAGTCAAATGCATTCTTAAAAGCTAATTAGATCGAATGAAAATCAAACACATTCAAACAAAGCTTTTTGAGTCAAATGAAAGTAAAATGCATTCTTCAAACCTAATTTAATCAAATGAAAGTCAATCACATTCAAACAAAACTTTTCTAATCAAATGAAAGTCAAATGCATTCTTCAAAGCTAATTGATCCAAATGAAAGTCAAACACATTCAAACAAAGCTTTTTGAATCAAATGAAAGTCAAATGCATACTTCAAAGGTAATTGAATCAAATGAAAGTCAAACACATTCAAACGAAACTTTTCGAATCAAACGAAAGTCAATTGCATTCTTAAAAGCTAATTGAATCGAATGAAAGTCAAACACATTCAAACAAAGCTTTTTGAATCAATTGAAATTTAAATGCATTTTTCAAAGCTAATTGAATCAAATGAAAGTCAAACACATTCACACAAAGCTTTTTGAACCAAAGTAAAGTCAAATGCATTCTTCAAAGCTAATTGAAACTAATGAAAGTCAAATACATTCATACAAACCTTTTCGAATCAAATGAAAGTCAAATGCAGTCTTAAAAGCTAATTGAATTGAATGAAAGTCAAACACATTCAAATATAGCTTTTGAATCAAATGAAATGCAAATGCATTCAACAATGCTAATTGAATAAATTAAAGTCAAACACATTCACACAAAGCTTTTTGAACCAAATGAAAGTCAAATGCATTCTTCAAAGCTAATTGAAACTAATGAAAGTCTAATACATTCATACAAACCTTTTTGAATCAAATGAAAGTCAAATGCAGTCTTAAAAGCTAATTGAATCGAATGAAAGTCAAACACATTCAAACAAAGCTTAATGAATCAATTGAAAGTCAATTGCATTCTTCAAAGCTAATTGGAACTAATGAAAGTCAAACACATTCATACAAAGCTTTTTGAATAAAATGAAATTCAAATGCATTCTTCAAAGCTAATTGAATCAAATGAAAGTCAAACACATTCAAACAAACCTTTTTGAATCAAATGAAAGTCAAATGCATTCTTAAAAGCTAATTGAATCGAATGAAAGTCAAACACATTCAAAACAAAGCTTAATAAATCAAATGAAAGTCAAAATCATTCTTCAAAGCTAATTGAAACAAATGAAAGTCAAACACATTCAAACAAAGCTTTTTGAATCAAATGAAAGTCAAATGCATACTTCAAAGGAAATTGATCCAAATGAAAGTCAAATACATTCAAACAATGCTTTTTAAATCAAATGAAAGTCAAATGCATTATTCAAAGCTAATTGAATATAATGAAAGTCAAACACATTCAAACAAAGCTTTTTGAATCAAATGAAATTAAAATGCATTCTTTAAAGCTAATTGAAACTAATGAAAGTCAAATACATTCATACAAACCTTTTTGAATCAAATGAAAGTCAAATGCAGTCTTAAAAGCTAATTGAATCGAATGAAAGTCAAACACATTCAAACAAAGCTTAATGAATCAAATGAAAGTCAATTGCATTCTTCAAAGCTAATTGAAACTAATGAAAGTCAAACGCATTCATACAAAGCTTTTTGAATAAAATGAAATTCAAATGCATTCTTAAAAGCTAATTGAATCAAATGAAAGTCAAACACATTCAAACAAACCTTTTTGAATCAAATGAAAGTCAAATGCATTCTTAAAAGCTAATTGAATCGAAAGAAAGTCAAACACATTCAAAACAAAGCGTAATGAATCAAATGAAAGTCAAAATCATTCTTCAAAGCTAATTGAAACAAATGAAAGTCAAACACATTCAAACAAAGCTTTTTGAATCAAATGAAAGTCAAATGCATACTTCAAAGGTAATTGATCCAAATGAAAGTCAAATACATTCAAACAATGCTTTTTAAATCAAATGAAAGTCAAATGAATTATTCAAAGCTAATTGAATATAATGAAAGTCAAACACATTCAAACAAAGCTTTTTGAATCAAATGAAATTAAAATGCATTCTATAAAGCTAATTGAATAAAATGAAAGTCATACAAATTCAAACAAAGTTTTTTGAACCAAATGAAAGTCAAATGCATTCTTCAAAGCTAATTGAAAATAATGAAAGTCAAACACATTCAAACAAACCTTCTTGAATAAAATGAAAGTCAATTGCATTCTTAAAAGCTAATTAAATTAAATGAAAGTCAAACACATTCACACAAAGCTTAATGAATCAAATAAAAGTAAAATGCATTCTTCAAAGCTAATTGATCCAACTGAAAGTCAAACAAATTCAAACAAAGCTTTTTGAATCAAATGAAAGTCAAATGCATTCTTCAAAGCTAATTGATCCAAATGAAAGTCAAACACATTCAAATAAAACTTTTTGAATCAAATGAAAGTCAAATGCATTCTTCAAAGGTAATTGAATCAAATGAAAGTCAAACACATTCAAACGAAACTTTTCGAATCAAATGAAAGTCAAATGCATTCTTAAAAGCTAATTGAATCGAATGAAAGTCAAACACATTCAAACAAAGCTTTTTGAATCAAATGAAATTTAAATGCATTTTTCAAAGCTAATTGAATCAAATGAAATTCAAACACATTCAAACAAACCTTCTTGAGTCAAATGAAAGTAAAATGCATTCTTAAAAGCTAATTAAATCGAATGAAAGTCAAACACATTCAAACAAAGCTAAATGAATCAAATAAAAGTCAAATGCATTCTTCAAAGCTAATTGAACCAAATGAAAGTCAAACACATTCAAACAAAGCTTTTTGAATCAAATGAAAGTCAAATGCATTCTTCAAAGCTAATTGAATAGAATGAAAGTCAAACACATTCAAACAAAGCTTATTGAATCAAATGAAATACAAATAAATTCTTCAAAGCTAATTGATCCAAATGAAAGACAAACACATTCAAACAAACCTTCTTGAATCAAATGAAAGTAAAATGCATTCTTAAAAGCTAATTAAATCGAATGAAAGTCAAACACATTCAAACAAAGCTTAATGAATCAAATAAAAGTCAAATGCATACTTCAAAGGTAATTGAATCAAATGAAAGTCAAACACATTCAAACGAAACTTTTCGAATCAAATGAAAATCAATTGCATTCTTAAAAGCTAATTGAATCGAATGAAAGTCAAAGACATTCACACAAAGCTTTTTGAACCAAATGAAAGTCAAATGCATTCTTCAAAGCTAATTGAAACTAATGAAAGTCAAATACATTCATACAAACCTTTTTGAATCAAATGAAAGTCAAATGCAGTCTTAAAAGCTAATTAAATCGAATGAAAGTCAAACACATTCAAACAAAGCTTAATGAAGCAAATAAAAGTCAAATGCATTCTTCAAAGCTAATTGATCCAAATGAAAGTCAAACAAATTCAAACAAAGCTTTTTGAATCAAATGAAAGTCAAATGCATTCTTCAAAGCTAATTGAATAGAATGAAAGTCAAACACATTCAAACAAAGCTTAATGAATCAAATGAAAGTCAAATGCATTCTTCAAAGCTAATTGATCCAAATGAAAGTCAAACACATTCAAACAAAGCTTTTTGAATCAAATGAAAGTCAATGCATAACTCAAAGGTAATTGAATCAAATGAAATTCAAACACATTTAAACGAAACTTTTCGAATCAAATGAAAGTCAAATGCAGTCTTAAAAGCTAATTGAATCGAATGAAAGTCAAACACATTAAAATATAGCTTTTGAATCAAATGAAATGCAAATGCATTCAACAATGCTAGTAGAATCAAATGAAAGTCAAACACATTCACACAAAGCTTTTTGAACCAAATGAAAGTCAAATGCATTCTTCAAAGCTAATTGAAACTAATGAAAGTCAAATACATTCATACAAACCTTTTTGAATCAAATGAAAGTCAAATGCAGTCTTAAAAGCTAATTGAATCGAATGAAAGTCAAACACATTCAAACAAAGCTTAATGAATCAAATGAAAGTCAATTGCATTCTTCAAAGCTAATTGAAACTAATGAAAGTCAAACGCATTCATACAAAGCTTTTTGAATAAAATGAAATTCAAATGCATTCTTCAAAGCTAATTGAATCAAATGAAAGTTAAACACATTCAAACAAATCTTTTTGAATCAAATGAAAGTCAAATGCATTCTTAAAAGCTAATTGAATCGAATGAAAGTCAAACACATTCAAAGCAAAGCTTGATGAATCAAATGAAAGTCAAAATCATTCTTCAAAGCTATATGAATAGAATTAAAGTCAAACACATTCAAACAAAGCTTTTTGAATCAAATGAAAGTCAATGCATTCTTCAAAGCTAATTGATCCAAATGAAAGTCAAATACATTCTAACAAAGCTTTTTAAATCAAATGAAAGTCAAATGCATTCTTCAAAGCTAATTGAATATAATGAAAGTCAAACACATTCAAACAAAGCTTTTTGAATCAAATGAAATTAAAATGCATTATTTAAAGCTAATTGAGTAAAATGAAAGTCAAACACATTCAAACAAAGTCTTTTAAACCAAATGAAAGTCAAATGCATTCTTCAAAGCTAATTGAAACTAATGAAAGTCAAAAACATTCAAACAAACCTTTTTGAAATAAATGAAAGTCAAATGCATTCTTAAAAGCTAATTAGATCGAATGAAAATCAAACTCATTCAAACAAAGCTTTTAGAGTCAAATGAAAGTAAAATGCATTCTTCAAACCTAATTTAATCAAATGAAAGTCAATCACATTCAAACATAACTTTTCTAATCAAATGAAAGTCAAATGCATTCTTCAAAGCTAATTGAAACAAATGAAAGTCAAACACATTCAAACAAAGCTTTTTGAATCAAATGAAAGTCAAATGCATACTTCGAAGGTAATTAATCCAAATGAAAGTCAAATACATTCAAACAATGCTTTTTAAATCAAATGAAAGTCAAATGCATTATTCAAAGCTAATTGAATATAATGAAAATCAAACACATTCAAACGAAACTTTTCGAATCAAATGAAAGTCAAATGCATTCTTAAAAGCTAATTGAATATAATGAAAGTCAAACACATTCAAACAAAGCTTTTTGAATCAAATGAAATTAAAATGCATTATTTAAAGCTAATTGAGTAAAATGAAAGTCAAACACATTCAAACAAAGTTTTTTGAACCAATTGAAAGTCAAATGCATTTTTCAAAGCTAATTGAAACTAATGAAAGTCAAACACATTCAAACAAACCTTCTTGAATCAAATGAAAGTTAAATGCAGTTTTAAAAGCTAATAGAATCAAATGAAAGTCAAACACATTCACACAAAGCTTTTTGAACCAAATGAAAGTCAAATGCATTCTTCAAAGCTAATTGAAACTAATGAAAGTCAAATACATTCATACAAACCTTTTTGAATCAAATGAAAGTCAAATGCAGTCTTAAAAGCTAATTGAATCGAATGAAAGTCAAACACATTCAAACAAAGCTTAATGAATCAAATGAAAGTCAATTGCATTCTTTAAAGCTAATTGAAACTAATGAAAGTCAAACGCATTCATACAAAGCTTTTTGAATAAAATGAAATTCAAATGCATTCTTCAAAGCTAATTGAATCAAATGAAAGTTAAACACATTCAAACAAATCTTTTTGAATCAAATGAAAGTCAAATGCATTCTTAAAAGCTAATTGAATCGAATGAAAGTCAAACACATTCAAAGCAAAGCTTGATGAATCAAATGAAAGTCAAAATCATTCTTCAAAGCTATATGAATAGAATTAAAGTCAAACACATTCAAACAAAGCTTTTTGAATCAAATGAATGTCAATGCATTCTTCAAAGCTAATTGATCCAAATGAAAGTCAAATACATTCTAACAAAGCTTTTTAAATCAAATGAAAGTCAAATGCATTCTTCAAAGCTAATTGAATATAATGAAAGTCAAACACATTCAAACAAAGCTTTTTGTATCAAATGAAATTAAAATACATTATTTAAAGCTAATTGAGTAAAATGAAAGTCAAACACATTCAAACAAAGTTTTTTAAACCAAATGAAAGTCAAATGCATTCTTCAAAGCTAATTGAAACTAATGAAAGTCAAACACATTCAAACAAACCTTTTTGAAATAAATGAAAGTCAAATGCATTCTTAAAAGCTAATTAGATCGAATGAAAATCAAACTCATTCAAACAAAGCTTTTTGAGTCAAATGAAAGTAAAATGCATTCTTTAAACCTAATTTAATCAAATGAAAGTCAATCACATTCAAACAAAACTTTTCTAATCAAATGAAAGTCAAATGCATTCTTCAAAGCTAATTGAAACAAATGAAAGTCAAACACATTCAAACAAAGCTTTTTGAATCAAATGAAAGTCAAATGCATACTTCGAAGGTAATTAATCCAAATGAAAGTCAAATACATTCAAACAATGCTTTTTAAATCAAATGAAAGTCAAATGCATTATTCAAAGCTAATTGAATATAATGAAAGTCAAACACATTCAAACGAAACTTTTCGAATCAAATGAAAGTCAAATGCATTCTTAAAAGCTAATTGAATATAATGAAAGTCAAACATATTCAAACAATGCTTTTTGAATCAAATGAAATTAAAATGCATTATTTAAAGCTAATTGAGTAAAATGAAAGTCAAACACATTCAAACAAAGTTTTTTGAACCAATTGAAAGTCAAATGCATTTTTCAAAGCTAATTAAAACTAATGAAAGTCAAACACATTCTAACAAACCTTCTTGAATCAAATGAAAGTCAAATGCAGTTTTAAAAGCTAATAGAATCAAATGAAAGTCAAACACATTCACACAAAGCTTTTTGAACCAAATGAAAGTCAAATGCATTCTTCAAAGCTAATTGAAACTAATGAAAGTCAAATACATTCATACAAACCTTTTTGAATCAAATGAAAGTCAAATGCAGTCTTAAAAGCTAATTGAATCGAATGAAAGTCAAACACATTCAAACAAAGCTTAATGAATCAAATTAAAGTCAATTACATTCTTCAAAGCTAATTGAAACTAATGAAAGTCAAACGCATTCATACAAAGGTTTTTTGAATAAAATGAAATTCAAATGCATTCTTCAAAGCTAATTGAATCAAATGAAAGTCAAACACATTCAAACAAACCTTTTTGAATCAAATGAAAGTCAAATGCATTCTTAAAAGCTAATTGAATCGAATGAAAGTCAAACACATTCAAAACAAAGCTTAATGAATCAAATGAAAGTAAAAATCATTCTTCAAAGCTAGATGAATAGAATTAAAGTCAAACACATTCAAACAAAGCTTTTTGAATCAAATGAAAGTCAATGCATTCTTCAAAGCTAATTGATCCAAATGAAAGTCAAATACATTCAAACAAAGCTTTTTAAATCAAATGAAAGTCAAATGCATTCTTCAAAGCTAATTGAATATAATGAAAGTCAAACACATTCAAACAAAGCTTTTTGAATCAAACGAAATTAAAATGCATTCTTTAAAGCTAATTGAATAAAATGAAAGTCATACAAATTCAAACAAAGTTTTTTGAACCAAATGAAAGTCAAATGCATTCTTCAAAGCTAATTAAAAATAATGAAAGTCAAACACATTCAAACAAACTTCCTTGAATCAAATGAAAGTCAAATGCATTCTTAAAAGCTAATTAAATCAAATGAAAGTCAAACACATTCAAACAAAGCTTAATGAAGCAAATAAAAGTCAAATGCATTCTTCAAAGCTAATTGATCCAAATGAAAGTCAAACAAATTCAAACAAAGCTTTTTGAATCAAATGAAAGTCAAATGCATTCTTCAAAGCTAATTGAATAGAATGAAAGTCAAACACATTCAAACAAAGCTTAATGAATCAAATGAAAGTCAAATGCATTCTTCAAAGCTAATTGATCCAAATGAAAGTCAAACTCATTCAAACAAAGCTTTTTGAATCAAATGAAAGTCAATGCATAATTCAAAGGTAATTGAATCAAATGAAAGTCAAACACATTTAAACGAAACTTTTCGAATCAAATGAAAGTCAAATGCAGTCTTAAAAGCTAATTGAATCGAATGAAAGTCAAACACATTCAAATATAGCTTTTGAATCAAATGAAATGCAAATGCATTCAACAATGCTAGTAGAATCAAATGAAAGTCAAACACATTCACACAAAGCTTTTTGAACCAAATGAAAGTCAAATGCATTCTTCAAAGCTAATTGAAACTAATGAAAGTCAAATACATTCATACAAACCTTTTTGAATCAAATGAAAGTCAAATGCAGTCTTAAAAGCTAATTGAATCGAATGAAAGTCAAACACATTCAAACAAAGCTTAATGAATCAATGAAAGTCAATTGCATTCTTCAAAGCTAATTGAAACTAATGAAAGTCAAACGCATTCATACAAAGCTTTTTGAATAAAATGAAATTCAAATGCATTCTTCAAAGCTAATTGAATCAAATGAAAGTTAAACACATTCAAACAAATCTTTTTGAATCAAATGAAAGTCAAATGCATTCTTAAAAGCTAATTGAATCGAATGAAAGTCAAACACATTCAAAGCAAAGCTTGATGAATCAAATGAAAGTCAAAATCATTCTTCAAAGCTATATGAATAGAATTAAAGTCAAACACATTCAAACAAAGCTTTTTGAATCAAATGAAAGTCAATGCATTCTTCAAAGCTAATTGATCCAAATGAAAGTCAAATACATTCTAACAAAGCTTTTTAAATCAAATGAAAGTCAAATGCATTCTTCAAAGCTAATTGAATATAATGAAAGTCAAACACATTCAAACAAAGCTTTTTGAATCAAATGAAATTAAAATGCATTATTTAAAGCTAATTGAGTAAAATGAAAGTCAAACACATTCAAACAAAGTTTTTTAAACCAAATGAAAGTCAAATGCATTCTTCAAAGCTAATTGAAACTAATGAAAGTCAAACACATTCAGACAAACCTTTTTTAAATAAATGAAAGTCAAATGCATTCTTAAAAGCTAATTAGATCGAATGAAAATCAAACTCATTCAAACAAAGCTTTTTGAGTCAAATGAAAGTAAAATGCATTCTTCAAACCTAATTTAATCAAATGAAAGTCAATCACATTCAAACAAAACTTTTCTAATCAAATGAAAGTCTAATGCATTCTTCAAAGCTAATTGAAACAAATGAAAGTCAAACACATTCAAACAAACCTTTTTGAATCAAATGAAAGTCAAATGCATTCTTAAAAGCTAATTAAATCGAATGAAAGTCAAACACATTCAAACAAAGCTTAATGAATCAAATAAAAGTCAAATGCATTCTTCAAAGCTAATTGATCCAAATGAAAGTCAAACAAATTCAAACAAAGCTTTTTGAATCAAATGAAAGTCAAATGCATTCTTCAAAGCTAATTGAATAGAATGAAAGTCAAACACATTCAAACAAAGCTTAATGAATCAAATGAAAGTCAAATGCATTCTTCAAAGCTAATTGATCCAAATGAAAGTCAAACACATTCAAACAAAGCTTTTTGAATCAAATGAAAGTCAATGCATAATTCAAAGGTAATTGAATCAAATGAAAGTCAAACACATTTAAACGAAACTTTTCGAATCAAATGAAAGTCAAATGCATTCTTCAAAGCTAATTCAAACAAATGAAAGTTAAACACATTCAAACAAAGCTTTTTAAATCAAATGAAAGTCAAATGCATACTTCAAAGGTAATTGATCCAAATGAAAGTCAAATACATTCAAACAATGCTTTTTAAATCAAATGAAAGTCAAATGCATTATTCAAAGCTAATTGAATATAATGAAAGTCAAACACATTCAAACAAAGCTTTTTGAATCAAATGAAATTAAAATGCATTATTTAAAGCTAATTGAGTAAAATAAAAGTCAAACACATTCAAACAAAGTTTTTTAAACCAAATGAAAGTCAAATGCATTCTTCAAAGCTAATTGAAACTAATGAAAGTCAAACACATTCAGACAAACCTTTTTTAAATAAATGAAAGTCAAATGCATTCTTAAAAGCTAATTAGATCGAATGAAAATCAAACTCATTCAAACAAAGCTTTTTGAGTCAAATGAAAGTAAAATGCATTCTTCAAACCTAATTTAATCAAATGAAAGTCAATCACATTCAAACAAAACTTTTCTAATCAAATGAAAGTCTAATGCATTCTTCAAAGCTAATTGAAACAAATGAAAGTCAAACACATTCAAACAAACCTTTTTGAATCAAATGAAAGTCAAATGCATACTTCGAAGGTAATTAATCCAAATGAAAGTCAAATACATTCAAACAATGCTTTTTAAATCAAATGAAAGTCAAATGCATTCTTAAAAGCTAATTGAATCGAATGAAATTCAAACACATTCAAACAAAGCTTTTTGAATCAAATGAAATTAAAGTACATTCTTTAAAGCTAATTGAATAAAATGAAATGCATACAAATTCAAACAAAGTTTTTTGAACCAAATGAAAGTCAAATGCATTCTTCAAAGCTAATTGAAAATAATGAAAGTCAAACACATTCAAACAAACCTTCTTGAATCAAATGAAAGTCAAATGCAGTCTTAAAAGCTAATTGAATCGAATGAAAGTCAAACACATTCAAATATAGCTTTTGAATCAAATGAAATGCAAATGCATTCAACAATGCTAATAGAATCAAATGAAAGTCAAACACATTCACACAAAGCTTTTTGAACCAAATGAAAGTCAAATGCGTTCTTCAAAGCTAATTGAAACTAATGAAAGTCAAATACATTCATACAAACCTTTTTGAATCAAATGAAAGTCAAATGCAGTCTTAAAAGCTAATTGAATCGAATGAAAGTCAAACACATTCAAACAAAGCTTAATGAATCAAATGAAAGTCAATTACATTCTTCAAAGCTAATTGAAACTAATGAAAGTCAAACGCATTCATACAAAGCTTTTTGAATAAAATGAAATTCAAATGCATTCTTCAAAGCTAATTGAATCAAATGAAAGTCAAACACATTCAAACAAACCTTTTTGAATCAAATGAAAGTCAAATGCATTCTTAAAAGCTAATTGAATCGAATGAAAGTCAAACACATTCAAAACAAAGCTTAATGAATCAAATGAAAGTAAAAATCATTCTTCAAAGCTATATGAATAGAATTAAAGTCAAACACATTCAAACAAAGCTTTGTGAATCAAATGAAAGTCAATGCATTCTTCAAAGCTAATTGATCCAAATGAAAGTAAAATACATTCAAACAAAGCTTTTTAAATCAAATGAAAGTCAAATGCATTCTTCAAAGCTAATTGAATATAATGAAAGTCAAACACATTCAAACAAAGCTTTTTGAATCAAATGAAATTAAAATGCATTATTTAAAGCTAATTGAGTAAAATAAAAGTCAAACACATTCAAACAAAGTTTTTTAAACCAAATGAAAGTCAAATGCATTCTTCAAAGCTAATTGAAACTAATGAAAGTCAAACACATTCAAACAAACCTTTTTGAAATAAATGAAAGTCAAATACATTCTTAAAAGCTAATTAGATCGAATGAAAATCAAACACATTTAAACAAAGCTTTTTGAGTCAAATGAAAGTAAAATGCATTCTTCAAACCTAACTTAATCAAATGAAAGTCAATCACATTCAAACAAAACTTTTCTAATCAAATGAAAGTCAAATGCATTCTTCAAAGCTAATTAAAACAAATGAAAGTCAAACACATTCAAACAAAGCTTTTTGAATCAAATGAAAGTCAAATGCATACTTCAAAGGTAATTGATCCAAAAGAAAGTCAAATACATTCAAACAATGCTTTTTAAATCAAATGAAAGTCAATTGCATTATTCAAAGCTAATTGAATATAATGAAAGTCAAACACATTCAAACAAAGCTTTTTGAATCAAATGAAATTAAAATGCATTATTTAAAGCTAATTGAGTAAAATGAAAGTAAAACACATTCAAACAAAGTTTTTTAAACCAAATGAAAGTCAAATGCATTCTTCAAAGCTAATTGAAACTAATGAAAGTCAAATACATTCATACAAACCTTTTTGAATCAAATGAAAGTCAAATGCAGTCTTAAAAGCTAATTGAATCGAATGAAAGTCAAACACATTCAAACAAAGCTTAATGAATCAAATTAAAGTCAATTACATTCTTCAAAGCTAATTGAAACTAATGAAAGTCAAACGCATTCATACAAAGGTTTTTTGAATAAAATGAAATTCAAATGCATTCTTCAAAGCTAATTGAATCAAATGAAAGTCAAACACATTCAAACAAACCTTTTTGAATCAAATGAAAGTCAAATGCATTCTTAAAAGCTAATTGAATCGAATGAAAGTCAAACACATTCAAAACAAGGCTTAATGAATCAAATGAAAGTAAAAATCATTCTTCAAAGCTAGATGAATAGAATTAAAGTCAAACACATTCAAACAAAGCTTTTTGAATCAAATGAAAGTCAATGCATTCTTCAAAGCTAATTGATCCAAATGAAAGTCAAATACATTCAAACAAAGCTTTTTAAATCAAATGAAAGTCAAATGCATTCTTCAAAGCTAATTGAATATAATGAAAGTCAAACACATTCAAACAAAGCTTTTTAAATCAAATGAAATTAAAATGCATTCTTTAAAGCTAATTGAATAAAATGAAAGTCATACAAATTCAAACAAAGTTTTTTGAACCAAATGAAAGTCAAATGCATTCTTCAAAGCTAATTAAAAATAATGAAAGTCAAACACATTCAAACAAACTTCCTTGAATCAAATGAAAGTCAAATGCATTCTTAAAAGCTAATTAAATCAAATGAAAGTCAAACACATTCAAACAAAGCTTAATGAAGCAAATAAAAGTCAAATGCATTCTTCAAAGCTAATTGATCCAAATGAAAGTCAAACAAATTCAAACAAAGCTTTTTGAATCAAATGAAAGTCAAATGCATTCTTCAAAGCTAATTGAATAGAATGAAAGTCAAACACATTCAAACAAAGCTTAATGAATCAAATGAAAGTCAAATGCATTCTTCAAAGCTAATTGATCCAAATGAAAGTCAAACACATTCAAACAAAGCTTTTTGAATCAAATGAAAGTCAATGCATAATTCAAAGGTAATTGAATCAAATGAAAGTCAAACACATTTAAACGAAACTTTTCGAATCAAATGAAAGTCAAATGCAGTCTTAAAAGCTAATTGAATCGAATGAAAGTCAAACACATTCAAATATAGCTTTTGAATCAAATGAAATGCAAATGCATTCAACAATGCTAGTAGAATCAAATGAAAGTCAAACACATTCACACAAAGCTTTTTGAACCAAATGAAAGTCAAATGCATTCTTCAAAGCTAATTGAAACTAATGAAAGTCAAATACATTCATACAAACCTTTTTGAATCAAATGAAAGTCAAATGCAGTCTTAAAAGCTAATTGAATCGAATGAAAGTCAAACACATTCAAACAAAGCTTAATGAATCAAATGAAAGTCAATTGCATTCTTCAAAGCTAATTGAAACTAATGAAAGTCAAACGCATTCATACAAAGCTTTTTGAATAAAATGAAATTCAAATGCATTCTTCAAAGCTAATTGAATCAAATGAAAGTTAAACACATTCAAACAAATCTTTTTGAATCAAATGAAAGTCAAATGCATTCTTAAAAGCTAATTGAATCGAATGAAAGTCAAACACATTCAAAGCAAAGCTTGATGAATCAAATGAAAGTCAAAATCATTCTTCAAAGCTATATGAATAGAATTAAAGTCAAACACATTCAAACAAAGCTTTTTGAATCAAATGAAAGTCAATGCATTCTTCAAAGCTAATTGATCCAAATGAAAGTCAAATACATTCTAACAAAGCTTTTTAAATCAAATGAAAGTCAAATGCATTCTTCAAAGCTAATTGAATATAATGAAAGTCAAACACATTCAAACAAAGCTTTTTGAATCAAATGAAATTAAAATGCATTATTTAAAGCTAATTGAGTAAAATGAAAGTCAAACACATTCAAACAAAGTTTTTTAAACCAAATGAAAGTCAAATGCATTCTTCAAAGCTAATTGAAACTAATGAAAGTCAAACACATTCAGACAAACCTTTTTTAAATAAATGAAAGTCAAATGCATTCTTAAAAGCTAATTAGATCGAATGAAAATCAAACTCATTCAAACAAAGCTTTTTGAGTCAAATGAAAGTAAAATGCATTCTTCAAACCTAATTTAATCAAATGAAAGTCAATCACATTCAAACAAAACTTTTCTAATCAAATGAAAGTCTAATGCATTCTTCAAAGCTAATTGAAACAAATGAAAGTCAAACACATTCAAACAAACCTTTTTGAATCAAATGAAAGTCAAATGCATTCTTAAAAGCTAATTAAATCGAATGAAAGTCAAACACATTCAAACAAAGCTTAATGAATCAAATAAAAGTCAAATGCATTCTTCAAAGCTAATTGATCCAAATGAAAGTCAAACAAATTCAAACAAAGCTTTTTGAATCAAATGAAAGTCAAATGCATTCTTCAAAGCTAATTGAATAGAATGAAAGTCAAACACATTCAAACAAAGCTTAATGAATCAAATGAAAGTCAAATGCATTCTTCAAAGCTAATTGATCCAAATGAAAGTCAAACACATTCAAACAAAGCTTTTTGAATCAAATGAAAGTCAATGCATAATTCAAAGGTAATTGAATCAAATGAAAGTCAAACACATTTAAACGAAACTTTTCGAATCAAATGAAAGTCAAATGCATTCTTCAAAGCTAATTCAAACAAATGAAAGTTAAACACATTCAAACAAAGCTTTTTAAATCAAATGAAAGTCAAATGCATACTTCAAAGGTAATTGATCCAAATGAAAGTCAAATACATTCAAACAATGCTTTTTAAATCAAATGAAAGTCAAATGCATTATTCAAAGCTAATTGAATATAATGAAAGTCAAACACATTCAAACAAAGCTTTTTGAATCAAATGAAATTAAAATGCATTATTTAAAGCTAATTGAGTAAAATAAAAGTCAAACACATTCAAACAAAGTTTTTTAAACCAAATGAAAGTCAAATGCATTCTTCAAAGCTAATTGAAACTAATGAAAGTCAAACACATTCAGACAAACCTTTTTTAAATAAATGAAAGTCAAATGCATTCTTAAAAGCTAATTAGATCGAATGAAAATCAAACTCATTCAAACAAAGCTTTTTGAGTCAAATGAAAGTAAAATGCATTCTTCAAACCTAATTTAATCAAATGAAAGTCAATCACATTCAAACAAAACTTTTCTAATCAAATGAAAGTCTAATGCATTCTTCAAAGCTAATTGAAACAAATGAAAGTCAAACACATTCAAACAAAGCTTTTTGAATCAAATGAAAGTCAAATGCATACTTCGAAGGTAATTAATCCAAATGAAAGTCAAATACATTCAAACAATGCTTTTTAAATCAAATGAAAGTCAAATGCATTCTTAAAAGCTAATTGAATCGAATGAAATTCAAACACATTCAAACAAAGCTTTTTGAATCAAATGAAATTAAAGTACATTCTTTAAAGCTAATTGAATAAAATGAAATGCATACAAATTCAAACAAAGTTTTTTGAACCAAATGAAAGTCAAATGCATTCTTCAAAGCTAATTGAAAATAATGAAAGTCAAACACATTCAAACAAACCTTCTTGAATCAAATGAAAGTCAAATGCAGTCTTAAAAGCTAATTGAATCGAATGAAAGTCAAACACATTCAAATATAGCTTTTGAATCAAATGAAATGCAAATGCATTCAACAATGCTAATAGAATCAAATGAAAGTCAAACACATTCACACAAAGCTTTTTGAACCAAATGAAAGTCAAATGCGTTCTTCAAAGCTAATTGAAACTAATGAAAGTCAAATACATTCATACAAACCTTTTTGAATCAAATGAAAGTCAAATGCAGTCTTAAAAGCTAATTGAATCGAATGAAAGTCAAACACATTCAAACAAAGCTTAATGAATCAAATGAAAGTCAATTACATTCTTCAAAGCTAATTGAAACTAATGAAAGTCAAACGCATTCATACAAAGCTTTTTGAATAAAATGAAATTCAAATGCATTCTTCAAAGCTAATTGAATCAAATGAAAGTCAAACACATTCAAACAAACCTTTTTGAATCAAATGAAAGTCAAATGCATTCTTAAAAGCTAATTGAATCGAATGAAAGTCAAACACATTCAAAACAAAGCTTAATGAATCAAATGAAAGTAAAAATCATTCTTCAAAGCTATATGAATAGAATTAAAGTCAAACACATTCAAACAAAGCTTTGTGAATCAAATGAAAGTCAATGCATTCTTCAAAGCTAATTGATCCAAATGAAAGTCAAATACATTCAAACAAAGCTTTTTAAATCAAATGAAAGTCAAATGCATTCTTCAAAGCTAATTGAATATAATGAAAGTCAAACACATTCAAACAAAGCTTTTTGAATCAAATGAAATTAAAATGCATTATTTAAAGCTAATTGAGTAAAATAAAAGTCAAACACATTCAAACAAAGTTTTTTAAACCAAATGAAAGTCAAATGCATTCTTCAAGGCTAATTAAAAATAATGAAAGTCAAACACATTCAAACAAACTTCCTTGAATCAAATGAAAGTCAAATGCATTCTTAAAAGCTAATTAAATCAAATGAAAGTCAAACACATTCAAACAAAGCTTAATGAAGCAAATAAAAGTCAAATGCATTCTTCAAAGCTAATTGATCCAAATGAAAGTCAAACAAATTCAAACAAAGCTTTTTGAATCAAATGAAAGTCAAATGCATTCTTCAAAGCTAATTGAATAGAATGAAAGTCAAACACATTCAAACAAAGCTTAATGAATCAAATGAAAGTCAAATGCATTCTTCAAAGCTAATTGATCCAAATGAAAGTCAAACACATTCAAACAAAGCTTTTTGAATCAAATGAAAGTCAATGCATAATTCAAAGGTAATTGAATCAAATGAAAGTCAAACACATTTAAACGAAACTTTTCGAATCAAATGAAAGTCAAATGCAGTCTTAAAAGCTAATTGAATCGAATGAAAGTCAAACACATTCAAATATAGCTTTTGAATCAAATGAAATGCAAATGCATTCAACAATGCTAGTAGAATCAAATGAAAGTCAAACACATTCACACAAAGCTTTTTGAACCAAATGAAAGTCAAATGCATTCTTCAAAGCTAATTGAAACTAATGAAAGTCAAATACATTCATACAAACCTTTTTGAATCAAATGAAAGTCAAATGCAGTCTTAAAAGCTAATTGAATCGAATGAAAGTCAAACACATTCAAACAAAGCTTAATGAATCAAATGAAAGTCAATTGCATTCTTCAAAGCTAATTGAAACTAATGAAAGTCAAACGCATTCATACAAAGCTTTTTGAATAAAATGAAATTCAAATGCATTCTTCAAAGCTAATTGAATCAAATGAAAGTTAAACACATTCAAACAAATCTTTTTGAATCAAATGAAAGTCAAATGCATTCTTAAAAGCTAATTGAATCGAATGAAAGTCAAACACATTCAAAGCAAAGCTTGATGAATCAAATGAAAGTCAAAATCATTCTTCAAAGCTATATGAATAGAATTAAAGTCAAACACATTCAAACAAAGCTTTTTGAATCAAATGAAAGTCAATGCATTCTTCAAAGCTAATTGATCCAAATGAAAGTCAAATACATTCTAACAAAGCTTTTTAAATCAAATGAAAGTCAAATGCATTCTTCAAAGCTAATTGAATATAATGAAAGTCAAACACATTCAAACAAAGCTTTTTGAATCAAATGAAATTAAAATGCATTATTTAAAGCTAATTGAGTAAAATGAAAGTCAAACACATTCAAACAAAGTTTTTTAAACCAAATGAAAGTCAAATGCATTCTTCAAAGCTAATTGAAACTAATGAAAGTCAAACACATTCAGACAAACCTTTTTTAAATAAATGAAAGTCAAATGCATTCTTAAAAGCTAATTAGATCGAATGAAAATCAAACTCATTCAAACAAAGCTTTTTGAGTCAAATGAAAGTAAAATGCATTCTTCAAACCTAATTTAATCAAATGAAAGTCAATCACATTCAAACAAAACTTTTCTAATCAAATGAAAGTCTAATGCATTCTTCAAAGCTAATTGAAACAAATGAAAGTCAAACACATTCAAACAAACCTTTTTGAATCAAATGAAAGTCAAATGCATTCTTAAAAGCTAATTAAATCGAATGAAAGTCAAACACATTCAAACAAAGCTTAATGAATCAAATAAAAGTCAAATGCATTCTTCAAAGCTAATTGATCCAAATGAAAGTCAAACAAATTCAAACAAAGCTTTTTGAATCAAATGAAAGTCAAATGCATTCTTCAAAGCTAATTGAATAGAATGAAAGTCAAACACATTCAAACAAAGCTTAATGAATCAAATGAAAGTCAAATGCATTCTTCAAAGCTAATTGATCCAAATGAAAGTCAAACACATTCAAACAAAGCTTTTTGAATCAAATGAAAGTCAATGCATAATTCAAAGGTAATTGAATCAAATGAAAGTCAAACACATTTAAACGAAACTTTTCGAATCAAATGAAAGTCAAATGCATTCTTCAAAGCTAATTCAAACAAATGAAAGTTAAACACATTCAAACAAAGCTTTTTAAATCAAATGAAAGTCAAATGCATACTTCAAAGGTAATTGATCCAAATGAAAGTCAAATACATTCAAACAATGCTTTTTAAATCAAATGAAAGTCAAATGCATTATTCAAAGCTAATTGAATATAATGAAAGTCAAACACATTCAAACAAAGCTTTTTGAATCAAATGAAATTAAAATGCATTATTTAAAGCTAATTGAGTAAAATAAAAGTCAAACACATTCAAACAAAGTTTTTTAAACCAAATGAAAGTCAAATGCATTCTTCAAAGCTAATTGAAACTAATGAAAGTCAAACACATTCAGACAAACCTTTTTTAAATAAATGAAAGTCAAATGCATTCTTAAAAGCTAATTAGATCGAATGAAAATCAAACTCATTCAAACAAAGCTTTTTGAGTCAAATGAAAGTAAAATGCATTCTTCAAACCTAATTTAATCAAATGAAAGTCAATCACATTCAAACAAAACTTTTCTAATCAAATGAAAGTCTAATGCATTCTTCAAAGCTAATTGAAACAAATGAAAGTCAAACACATTCAAACAAAGCTTTTTGAATCAAATGAAAGTCAAATGCATACTTCGAAGGTAATTAATCCAAATGAAAGTCAAATACATTCAAACAATGCTTTTTAAATCAAATGAAAGTCAAATGCATTCTTAAAAGCTAATTGAATCGAATGAAATTCAAACACATTCAAACAAAGCTTTTTGAATCAAATGAAATTAAAGTACATTCTTTAAAGCTAATTGAATAAAATGAAATGCATACAAATTCAAACAAAGTTTTTTGAACCAAATGAAAGTCAAATGCATTCTTCAAAGCTAATTGAAAATAATGAAAGTCAAACACATTCAAACAAACCTTCTTGAATCAAATGAAAGTCAAATGCAGTCTTAAAAGCTAATTGAATCGAATGAAAGTCAAACACATTCAAATATAGCTTTTGAATCAAATGAAATGCAAATGCATTCAACAATGCTAATAGAATCAAATGAAAGTCAAACACATTCACACAAAGCTTTTTGAACCAAATGAAAGTCAAATGCGTTCTTCAAAGCTAATTGAAACTAATGAAAGTCAAATACATTCATACAAACCTTTTTGAATCAAATGAAAGTCAAATGCAGTCTTAAAAGCTAATTGAATCGAATGAAAGTCAAACACATTCAAACAAAGCTTAATGAATCAAATGAAAGTCAATTACATTCTTCAAAGCTAATTGAAACTAATGAAAGTCAAACGCATTCATACAAAGCTTTTTGAATAAAATGAAATTCATATGCATTCTTCAAAGCTAATTGAATCAAATGAAAGTCAAACACATTCAAACAAACCTTTTTGAATCAAATGAAAGTCAAATGCATTCTTAAAAGCTAATTGAATCGAATGAAAGTCAAACACATTCAAAACAAAGCTTAATGAATCAAATGAAAGTAAAAATCATTCTTCAAAGCTATATGAATAGAATTAAAGTCAAACACATTCAAACAAAGCTTTGTGAATCAAATGAAAGTCAATGCATTCTTCAAAGCTAATTGATCCAAATGAAAGTAAAATACATTCAAACAAAGCTTTTTAAATCAAATGAAAGTCAAATGCATTCTTCAAAGCTAATTGAATATAATGAAAGTCAAACACATTCAAACAAAGCTTTTTGAATCAAATGAAATTAAAATGCATTATTTAAAGCTAATTGAGTAAAATAAAAGTCAAACACATTCAAACAAAGTTTTTTAAACCAAATGAAAGTCAAATGCATTCTTCAAAGCTAATTGAAACTAATGAAAGTCAAACACATTCAAACAAACCTTTTTGAAATAAATGAAAGTCAAATACATTCTTAAAAGCTAATTAGATCGAATGAAAATCAAACACATTTAAACAAAGCTTTTTGAGTCAAATGAAAGTAAAATGCATTCTTCAAACCTAACTTAATCAAATGAAAGTCAATCACATTCAAACAAAACTTTTCTAATCAAATGAAAGTCAAATGCATTCTTCAAAGCTAATTAAAACAAATGAAAGTCAAACACATTCAAACAAAGCTTTTTGAATCAAATGAAAGTCAAATGCATACTTCAAAGGTAATTGATCCAAAAGAAAGTCAAATACATTCAAACAATGCTTTTTAAATCAAATGAAAGTCAATTGCATTATTCAAAGCTAATTGAATATAATGAAAGTCAAACACATTCAAACAAAGCTTTTTGAATCAAATGAAATTAAAATGCATTATTTAAAGCTAATTGAGTAAAATGAAAGTCAAACACATTCAAACAAAGTTTTTTAAACCAAATGAAAGTCAAATGCATTCTTCAAAGCTAATTGAAACTAATGAAAGTCAAACACATTCAAACAAACCTTTTTGAAATAAATGAAAGTCAAATGCATTCTCAAAAGCTAATTAGATCGAATGAAAATCAAACACATTCAAACAAAGCTTTTTGAGTCAAATGAAAGTAAAATGCATTCTTCAAACCTAATTTAATCAAATGAAAGTCAATCACATTCAAACAAAACTTTTCTAATCAAATGAAAGTCAATTACATTCTTCAAAGCTAATTGAAACTAATGAAAGTCAAACGCATTCATACAAAGCTTTTTGAATAAAATGAAATTCAAATGCATTCTTCAAAGCTAATTGAATCAAATGAAAGTCAAACACATTCAAACAAACCTTTTTGAATCAAATGAAAGTCAAATGCATTCTTAAAAGCTAATTGAATCGAATGAAATTCAAACACATTCAAAAAAAAGCTTAATGATCAAATGAAAGTCAAAATCATTCTTCAAAGCTATATGAATAGAATTAAAGTCAAACACATTCAAACAAAGCTTTTTGAATCAAATGAAAGTCAATGCATTCTTCAAAGCTAATTGAACCAAATGAAAGTCAAATACATTCAAACAAAGCTTTTTAAATCAAATGACAGTCAAATGCATTCTTCAAAGCTAATTGAATATAATGAAAGTCAAACACATTCAAACAAAGCTTTTTGAATCAAATGAAATTAAAATGCATTATTTAAAGCTAATTGAGTAAAATGGAAGTCAAACACATTCAAACAAAGTTTATTAAACCAAATGAAAGTCAAATGCATTCTTCAAAGCTAATTGAAACTAATGAAAGTCAAACATATTCAAACAAACCTTTTTGAAATAAATGAAAGTCAAATGCATTTTTAAAAGCTAATTAGATCGAATGAAAATCAAACACATTCAAACAAAGCTTTTTGAGTCAAATGAAAGTAAAATGCATTCTTCAAACCTAATTTAATCAAATGAAAGTCAATCACATTCAAACAAAACTTTTCTAATCCAATGAAAGTCAAATGCATTCTTCAAAGCTAATTAAAACAAATGAAAGTCAAACACATTCAAACAAAGCTTTTTGAATCAAATGAAAGTCAAATGCATACTTCAAAGGTAATTGATCCAAATGAAAGTCAAATACATTCAAATAATGCTTTTTAAAATCAAATGAAAGTCAAATGCATTATTCAAAGCTAATTGAATATAATGAAAGTCAAACACATTCAAACAAAGCTTTTTGAATTAAATGAAATTAAAATGCATTCTTTAAAGCTAATTGAATAAAATGAAAGTCATACAAATTCAAACAAAGTTTTTCGAACCAAATGAAAGTCAAATGCATTCTTCAAAGCTAATTGAAAATAATGAAAGTCAAACACATTCAAACAAACCTTCTTGAATCAAATGAAAGTCAAATGCATTCTTAAAAGCTAATTAAATCGAATGAAAGTCAAACACATTCAAACAAAGCTTAATGAAGCAAATAAAAGTCAAATGCATTCTTCAAAGCTAATTGATCCAAATGAAAGTCAAACAAATTCAAACAAAGCTTTTTGAATCAAATGAAAGTCAATGCATAATTCAAAGGTAATTGAATCAAATGAAAGTCAAACACATTTAAACGAAACTTTTCGAATCAAATGAAAGTCAAATGCATTCTTCAAAGCTAATTCAAACAAATGAAAGTTAAACACATTCAAACAAAGCTTTTTAAATCAAATGAAAGTCAAATGCATACTTCAAAGGTAATTGATCCAAATGAAAGTCAAATACATTCAAACAATGCTTTTTAAATCAAATGAAAGTCAAATGCATTATTCAAAGCTAATTGAATATAATGAAAGTCAAACACATTCAAACAAAGCTTTTTGAATCAAATGAAATTAAAATGCATTATTTAAAGCTAATTGAGTAAAATAAAAGTCAAACACATTCAAACAAAGTTTTTTAAACCAAATGAAAGTCAAATGCATTCTTCAAAGCTAATTGAAACTAATGAAAGTCAAACACATTCAGACAAACCTTTTTTAAATAAATGAAAGTCAAATGCATTCTTAAAAGCTAATTAGATCGAATGAAAATCAAACTCATTCAAACAAAGCTTTTTGAGTCAAATGAAAGTAAAATGCATTCTTCAAACCTAATTTAATCAAATGAAAGTCAATCACATTCAAACAAAACTTTTCTAATCAAATGAAAGTCTAATGCATTCTTCAAAGCTAATTGAAACAAATGAAAGTCAAACACATTCAAACAAAGCTTTTTGAATCAAATGAAAGTCAAATGCATACTTCGAAGGTAATTAATCCAAATAAAAGTCAAATACATTCAAACAATGCTTTTTAAATCAAATGAAAGTCAAATGCATTCTTAAAAGCTAATTGAATCGAATGAAATTCAAACACATTCAAACAAAGCTTTTTGAATCAAATGAAATTAAAATACATTCTTTAAAGCTAATTGAATAAAATGAAATGCATACAAATTCAAACAAAGTTTTTTGAACCAAATGAAAGTCAAATGCATTCTTCATAGCTAATTGAATAGAATGAAAGTCAAACACATTCAAACAAAGCTTAATGAATCAAATGAAAGTCAAATGCATTCTTCAAAGCTAATTGATCCAAATGAAAGTCAAACACATTCAAACAAAGCTTTTTGAATCAAATGAAAGTCAATGCATAATTCAAAGGTAATTGAATCAAATGAAAGTCAAACACATTTAAACGAAACTTTTCGAATCAAATGAAAGTCAAATGCATTCTTCAAAGCTAATTCAAACAAATGAAAGTTAAACAAAATCAAACAAAGCTTTTTAAATCAAATGAAAGTCAAATGCATACTTCAAAGGTAATTGATCCAAATGAAAGTCAAATACATTCAAACAATGCTTTTTAAATCAAATGAAAGTCAAATGCATTATTCAAAGCTAATTGAATATAATGAAAGTCAAACACATTCAAACAAAGCTTTTTGAATCAAATGAAATTAAAATGCATTATTTAAAGCTAATTGAGTAAAATAAAAGTCAAACACATTCAAACAAAGTTTTTTAAACCAAATGAAAATCAAATGCATTCTTCAAAGCTAATTGAAACTAATGAAAGTCAAACATATTCAAACAAACCTTTTTGAAATAAATGAAAGTCAAATGCATTTTTAAAAGCTAATTAGATCGAATGAAAATCAAACACATTCAAACAAAGCTTTTTGAGTCAAATGAAAGTAAAATGCATTCTTCAAACCTAATTTAATCAAATGAAAGTCAATCACATTCAAACAAAACTTTTCTAATCCAATGAAAGTCAAATGCATTCTTCAAAGCTAATTAAAACAAATGAAAGTCAAACACATTCAAACAAAGCTTTTTGAATCAAATGAAAGTCAAATGCATACTTCAAAGGTAATTGATCCAAATGAAAGTCAAATACATTCAAATAATGCTTTTTAAAATCAAATGAAAGTCAAATGCATTATTCAAAGCTAATTGAATATAATGAAAGTCAAACACATTCAAACAAAGCTTTTTGAATTAAATGAAATTAAAATGCATTCTTTAAAGCTAATTGAATAAAATGAAAGTCATACAAATTCAAACAAAGTTTTTCGAACCAAATGAAAGTCAAATGCATTCTTCAAAGCTAATTGAAAATAATGAAAGTCAAACACATTCAAACAAACCTTCTTGAATCAAATGAAAGTCAAATGCATTCTTAAAAGCTAATTAAATCGAATGAAAGTCAAACACATTCAAACAAAGCTTAATGAAGCAAATAAAAGTCAAATGCATTCTTCAAAGCTAATTGATCCAAATGAAAGTCAAACAAATTCAAACAAAGCTTTTTGAATCAAATGAAAGTCAAATGCATTCTTCAAAGCTAATTGAATAGAATGAAAGTCAAACACATTCAAACAAAGCTTAATGAATCAAATGAAAGTCAAATGCATTCTTCAAAGCTAATTGATCCTAGTGAAAGTCAAACACATTCAAACAAAGCTTTTTTAATCAATTGAAAGTCAATGCATAATTCAAAGGTAATTGAATCAAATGAAAGTCAAACACATTCAAACGAAACTTTTCGAATCAAATGAAAGTCAAATGCAGTCTTAAAAGCTAATTGAATCGAATGAAAGTCAAACACATTCAAATATAGCTTTTGAATCAAATGAAATGCAAATGCATTCAACAATGCTAATAGAATCAAATGAAAGTCAAACACATTCACACAAAGCTTTTTGAACCAAATGAAAGTCAAATGCATTCTTCAAAGCTAATTGAAACTAATGAAAGTCAAATACATTCATACAAACCTTTTTGAATCAAATGAAAGTCAAATGCAGTCTTAAAAGCTAATTGAATCGAATGAAAGTCAAACACATTCAAACAAAGCTTAATGAATCAAATGAAAGTCAATTGCATTCTTCAAAGCTAATTGAAACTAATGAAAGTCAAACGCATTCATACAAAGCTTTTTGAATAAAAAGAAATTCAAATGCATACTTCAAAGCTAAATGAATCAAATGAAAGTCAAACACATTCAAACAAACCTTTTTGAATCAAATGAAAGTCAAATGCATTCTTAAAAGCTAATTGAATCGAATGAAAGTCAAACACATTCAAAACAAAGCTTAATGAATCAAATGAAAGTCAAAATCATTCTTCAAAGCTATATGAATAGAATTAAAGTCAAACACATTCAAACAAAGCTTTTTGAATCAAATGACAGTACATGCATTCTTCAAAGCTAATTGAACCAAATGAAAGCCAAATACATTCAAACAAAGCTTTTTAAATCAAATGAAAGTCAAATGCATTCTTCAAAGCTAATTGAATATAATGAAAGTCAAACACATTCAAACAAAGCTTTTTGAATCAAATGAAATTAAAATGCATTATTTAAAGCTAATTGAGTAAAATGAAAGTCAAACACATTCAAACAAAGTTTTTTAAACCAAATGAAAGTCAAATGCATTCTTCAAAGCTAATTGAAACTAATGAAAGTCAAACACATTCAAACAAACCTTTTTGAAATAAATGAAAGTCAAATGCATTGTCAAAAGCTAATTAGATCGAATGAAAATCAAACACATTCAAACAAAGCTTTTTGAGTCAAATGAAAGTAAAATGCATTCTTCAAACCTAATTTAATCAAATGAAAGTCAATCACATTCAAACAAAACTTTTCTAATCAAATGAAAGTCAAATGCATTCTTTCAAAGCTAATTGAAACTAATGAAAGTCAAATACATTCAAACAAAGCTTTTTGAATCAAATGAAATTAAAATTCATTCTGTAAAGCTAATTGAATAAAATGAAAGTCAAACACATTCAAACAAAGTTTTTTGAACCAAATGAAAGTCAAATGCATTCTTCAAAGCTAATTGAAACTATTGAAAGTCAAACACATTCAAACAAACCTTCTTGAATCAAATGAAAGTCAGATGCATTCTTAAGAGCTAATTAAATCGAATGAAAGTCAAACACATTCGAACAAAGCTTAATGAATCAAATAAAAGTCAAATGCATTCTTCAAAGCTAATTGATCCAAATGAAAGTCAAACAAATTCAAACAAAGCTTTTTGAATCAAATGAAAGTCAAATGCATTCTTCAAAGCTAATTGAATAGAATGAAAGTCAAACACATTTAAACAAACCTTTTTGAATCAAATGAAATTCAAATGAATTCTTCAAAGCTAATTGATCCAAATGAAAGTCAAATACATTCAAACAAAGCTTTTTAAATCAAATGAAAGTCAAATGTATTCTTCAAAGCTAATTGAATATAATGAAAGTCAAACACATTCAAACAAAGGTTTTTGTATCAAATGAAATTAAAATGCATTCTTTATAGCTAATTGAAACAAATGAAAGTCAAACACATTCAAACAAAGCTTTTTGAATCAAATGAAAGTCAAATGCATTCTGAAAAGGTAATTGATCCAAATGAAAGTCAAACACATTCAAACAAACCTTTTTGAAATAAATGAAAGTCAAATGCATTCTTAAAAGCTAATTAGATCGAATGAAAATCAAAGACATTCAAACAAAGCTTTTTGAGTCAAATGAAAGTAAAATGCATTCTTCAAACCTAATTTAATCAAATGAAAGTCAATCACATTCAAACAAAACTTTTCTAATCAAATGAAAGTCAAATGCATTTTTCAAAGCTAATTGAAACAAATGAAAGTCAAACACATTCAAACAAAACTTTTTGAATCAAATGAAAGTCAAATGCATACTTCAAAGGTAATTGATCCAAATGAAAGTCAAATACATTCAACCAATGCTTTTTAAATCAATTGAAAGTCAAATGCATTATTCAAAGCTAATTGAATATAATGAAAGTCAAACACATTCAAACAAAGCTTTTTGAATCAAATGAAATTAAAATGCATTCTTTAAAGCTAATTGAATAAAATGAAAGTCATACAAATTCAAACAAAGTTTTTTGAACCAAATGAAAGTCAAACGCATTCTTCAAAGCTAATTGAAAATAATGAAAGTCAAACACATTCAAACAAACCTTCTTGAATCAAATGAAAGTCAAATGCATTCTTAAAAGCTAATTGAATCGAATGAAAGTCAAACACATTCAAACAAAGATTTTTGAACCAAATGAAAGTTAAATGCATTCTTCAAAGCTAATTAAAACTAATGAAAGTCAAAGGCATTCATGCAAAGCTTTTTGAATAAAATGAAATTCAAATGCGTTCTTCAAAGCTAATTGAATCAAATGAAAGTCAAACACATTCAAACAAACCTTTTTGAATCAAATGAAAGTCAAATGCATTCTTAAAAGCTAATTGAATCGAATGAAAGTCAAACACATACAAACAAAGCTTTTTGAATCAAATGAAATTCGAATGAATTCTTGAAAGCTAATTGAAACAAATGAAAGTCAAACACATTCAAACAAAGATTTTTTAACCAAATTAAAGTCAAATGTATTCTTGAAAGCTAATTGAATAGAACGAAAGTCAAACACATTCAAACAAAGCTTTTTGAATCAAATGAAAGTCAAATGCATTCTTAAAAGCTAATTGAATCGAATGAAAGTCAAACACATTCAAAACAAAGCTTAATGAATCAAATGAAAGTCAAAATCATTCTTCAAAGCTATATGAATAGAATTAAAGTCAAACACATTCAAACAAAGCTTTTTGAACCAAATGAAAGTCAAATGCATTCTGCAAAGCTAATTGAAACTAATGAAAGTCAAACACATTCAAACAAACCTTCTTGAATCAAATGAAAGTCAAATGCATTCTTAAAAGCTAATTAAATCGAATGAAAGTCAAACACATTCAAACAAAGCTTAATGAAGCAAATAAAAGTCAAATGCATTCTTCAAAGCTAATTGATCCAAATGAAAGTCAAACAAATTCAAACAAAGCTTTTTGAATCAAATGAAAGTCAAATGCATTCTTCAAAGCTAATTGAATAGAATGAAAGTCAAACACATTCAAACAAAGCTTAATGAATCAAATTAAAGTCAAATGCATTCTTCAAAGCTAATTGATCCTAATGAAAGTCAAACACATTCAAACAAAGCTTTTTGAATCAATTGAAAGTCAATGCATAATTCAAAGGTAATTGAATCAAATGAAAGTCAAACACATTCAAACGAAACTCTTCGAATCAAATGAAAGTCAAATGCATTCTTAAAAGCTAATTGAATCGAATGAAAGTCAAACACATTCAAATATAGCTTTTGAATCAAATGAAATGCAAATGCATTCAACAATGCTAATAGAATCAAATGAAAGTCAAACACATTCACACAAAGCTTTTTGAACCAAATGAAAGTCAAATGCATTCTTCAAAGCTAATTGAAACTAATGAAAGTCAAATACATTCATACAAACCTTTTTGAATCAAATGAAAGTCAAATGCAGTCTTAAAAGCTAATTGAATCGAATGAAAGTCAAACACATTCAAACAAAGCTTAATGAATCAAATGAAAGTCAATTGCATTCTTCAAAGCTAATTGAAACTAATGAAAGTCAAACGCATTCATACAAAGCTTTTTGAATAAAATGAAATTCAAATGCATACTTCAAAGCTAAATGAATCAAATGAAAGTCAAACACATTCAAACAAACCTTTTTGAATCAAATGAAAGTCAAATGCATTCTTAAAAGCTAATTGAATCGAATGAAAGTCAAACACATTCAAAACAAAGCTTAATGAATCAAATGAAAGTCAAAATCATTCTTCAAAGCTATATGAATAGAATTAAAGTCAAACACATTCAAACAAAGCTTTTTGAATCAAATGACAGTACATGCATTCTTCAAAGCTAATTGAACCAAATGAAAGTCAAATACATTCAAACAAAGCTTTTTAAATCAAATGAAAGTCAAATGCATTCTTCAAAGCTAATTGAATATAATGAAAGTCAAACACATTCAAACAAAGCTTTTTGAATCAAATGAAATTAAAATGCATTATTTAAAGCTAATTGAGTAAAATGAAAGTCAAACACATTCAAACAAAGTTTTTTAAACCAAATGAAAGTCAAATGCATTCTTCAAAGCTAATTGAAACTAATGAAAGTCAAACACATTCAAACAAACCTTTTTGAAATAATTGAAAGTCAAATGTATTGTCAAAAGCTAATTAGATCGAATGAAAATCAAACACATTCAAACAAAGCTTTTTGAGTCAAATGAAAGTAAAATGCATTCTTCAAACCTAATTTAATCAAATGAAAGTCAATCACATTCAAACAAAACTTTTCTAATCAAATGAAAGTCAAATGCATTCTTCAAAGCTAATTGAATAAAATGAAAGTCAAACACATTCAAACAAAGTTTTTTGAACCAAATGAAAGTCAAATGCATTCTTCAAAGCTAATTAAAACTATTGAAAGTCAAACACATTCAAACAAACCTTCTTGAATCAAATGAAAGTCAAATGCATTCTTAAGAGCTAATTAAATCGAATGAAAGTCAAACACATTCGAACAAAGCTTAATGAATCAAATAAAAGTCAAATGCATTCTTCAAAGCTAATTGATCCAAATGAAAGTCAAACAAATTCAAACAAAGCTTTTTGAATCAAATGAAAGTCAAATGCATTCTTCAAAGCTAATTGAATAGAATGAAAGTCAAACACATTTAAACAAACCTTTTTGAATCAAATGAAATTCAAATGAATTCTTCAAAGCTAATTGATCCAAATGAAAGTCAAATACATTCAAACAAAGCTTTTTAAATCAAATGAAAGTCAAATGTATTCTTCAAAGCTAATTGAATATAATGAAAGTCAAACACATTCAAACAAAGGTTTTTGTATCAAATGAAATTAAAATGCATTCTTTATAGCTAATTGAATAAAATGACAGTCAAACACATTCAAACAAAGTTTTTTGAACCAAATGAAAGTCAAATGCATTCTGCAAAGCTAATTGAAACTAATGAAAGTCAAACACATTCAAACAAACCTTTTTGAAAAAAATGAAAGTCAAATGCATTCTCAAAAGCTAATTAGATCGAATGAAAATCAAACACATTCAAACACAGCTTTTTGAGTCAAATGAAAGTAAAATGCATTCTTCAAACCTAATTTAATCAAATGAAAGTCAATCACATTCAAACAAAACTTTTCTAATCAAATGAAAGTCAAATGCATTCTTCAAAGCTAATTGAAACAAATGAAAGTCAAACACATTCAAACAAAACTTTTTGAATCAAATGAAAGTCAAATGCATACTTCAAAGGTAATTGATCCAAATGAAAGTCAAATACATTCAAACAATGCTTTTTAAATCAATTGAAAGTCAAATGCATTATTCAAAGCTAATTGAATATAATGAAAGTCAAACACATTCAAACAAAGCTTTTTGAATCAAATGAAATTAAAATGCATTCTTTAAAGCTAATTGAATAAAATGAAAGTCATACAAATTCAAACAAAGTTTTTTAAACCAAATGAAAGTCAAACGCATTCTTCAAAGCTAATTGAAAATAATGAAAGTCAAACACATTCAAACAAACCTTCTTGAATCAAATGAAAGTCAAATGCATTCTTAAAAGCTAATTGAATCGAATGAAAGTCAAACACATTCAAACAAAGATTTTTGAACCAAATGAAAGTTAAATGCATTCTTCAAAGCTAATTAAAACAAATGAAAGTCAAACGCATTCATACAAAGCTTTTTGAATAAAATGAAATTCAAATGCGTTCTTCAAAGCTAATTGAATCAAATGAAAGTCAAACACATTCAAACAAACCTTTTTGAATCAAATGAAAGTCAAATGCATTCTTAAAAGCTAATTGAATCGAATGAAAGTCAAACACATACAAACAAAGCTTTTTGAATCAAATGAAATTCAAATGAATTCTTGAAAGCTAATTGAAACAAATGAAAGTCAAACACATTCAAACAAAGATTTTTTAACCAAATTAAAGTCAAATATATTCTTGAAAGCTAATTGAATAGAACGAAAGTCAAACACATTCAAACAAAGCTTTTTGAATCAAATGAAAGTCAAATGCATTCTTAAAAGCTAATTGAATCGAATGAAAGTCAAACACATTCAAAACAAAGCTTAATGAATCAAATGAAAGTCAAAATCATTCTTCAAAGCTATATGAATAGAATAAAAGTCAAACACATTCAAACAAAGCTTTTTGAACCAAATGAAAGTCAAATGCATTCTGCAAAGCTAATTGAAACTAATGAAAGTCAAACACATTCAAACAAACCTTTTTGAAAAAAATGAAAGTCAAATGCATTCTCAAAAGCTAATTAGATCGAATGAAAATCAAACACATTCAAACAAAGCTTTTTGAGTCAAATGAAAGTAAAATGCATTCTTCAAACCTAATTTAATCAAATGAAAGTCAATCACATTCAAACAAAACTTTTCTAATCAAATGAAAGTCAAATGCATTCTTCAAAGCTAATTGAAACAAATGAAAGTCAAACACATTCAAACAAAACTTTTTGAATCAAATGAAAGTCAAATGCATTCTTCAAAGCTAATTGATCCAAATGAAAGTCAAATACATTCAAACAAAGCTTTTAAATCAAATGAAAGTCAAATGTATTCTTCAAAGCTAATTAGATCGAATGAAAATCAAACTCATTCAAACAAAGCTTTTTGAGTCAAATGAAAGTAAAATGCATTCTTCAAACCTAATTTAATCAAATGAAAGTCAATCACATTCAAACAAAACTTTTCTAATCAAATGAAAGTCAAATGCATTCTTCAAAGCTAATTGAAACAAATGAAAGTCAAACACATTCAAACAAAGCTTTTTGAATCAAATGAAAGTCAAATGCATACATCGAAGGTAATTGATCCAAATGAAAGTCAAATACATTCAAACAATGCTTTTTAAATCAAATGAAAGTCAAATGCATTATTCAAAGCTAATTGAATATAATGAAAGTCAAACACATTCAAACAAAGCTTTTTGAATCAAATGATATTAAAATGCATTCTTTAAAGCTAATTGAATAAAATGAAAGTCATACAAATTCAAACAAAGTTTTTTGAACCAAATGAAAGTCAAATGCATTCTTCAAAGCTAATTGAAAATAATGAAAGTCAAACACATTCAAACAAACCTTCTTGAATCAAATGAAAGTCAAATGCAGTCTTAAAAGCTAATTGAATCGAATGAAAGTCAAACACATTCAAATATAGCTTTTGAGTCAAATGAAATGCAAATGCATTCAACAATGCTAATAGAATAAAATGAAAGTCAAACACATTCACACAAAGCTTTTTGAACCAAATGAAAGTCAAATGCATTCTTCAAAGCTAATTGAAACTAATGAAAGTCAAATACATTCATACAAACCTTTTTGAATCAAATGAAAGTCAAATGCAGTCTTAAAAGCTAATTGAATCGAATGAAAGTCAAACACATTCAAACAAAGCTTAATGAATCAAATGAAAGTCAATTGCATTCTTCAAAGCTAATTGAAACTAATGAAAGTCAAACGCATTCATACAAAGCTTTTTGAATAAAAAGAAATTCAAATGCATTCTTCAAAGCTAATTGAATCAAATGAAAGTCAAACACATTCAAACAAACCTTTTTGAATCAAATGAAAGTCAAATGCATTCTTAAAAGCTAATTGAATCGAATGAAAGTCAAACACATTCAAAACAAAGCTTAATGAATCAAATGAAAGTCAAAATCATTCTTCAAAGCTATATGAATAGAATTAAAGTCAAACACATTCAAACAAAGCTTTTTGAATCAAATGAAAGTCAATGCATTCTTCAAAGCTAATTGAACCAAATGAAAGTCAAATACATTCAAACAAAGCTTTTTAAATCAAATGAAAGTCAAATGCATTCTTCAAAGCTAATTGAATATAATGAAAGTCAAACACATTCAAATAAAGCTTTTTGAATCAAATGAAATTAAAATGCATTATTTAAAGCTAATTGAGTAAAATGAAAGTCAAACACATTCAAACAAAGTTTTTTAAACCAAATGAAAGTCAAATGCATTCTTCAAAGCTAATTGAAACTAATGAAAGTCAAACACATTCAAACAAACCTTTTTGAAATAAATGAAAGTCAAATGCATTCTCAAAAGCTAATTAGATCGAATGAAAATCAAACACATTCAAACAAAGCTTTTTGAGTCAAATGAAAGTAAAATGCATTCTTCAAACCTAATTTAATCAAATGAAAGTCAATCACATTCAAACAAAACTTTTCTAATCAAATGAAAGTCAATTACATTCTTCAAAGCTAATTGAAACTAATGAAAGTCAAACGCATTCATACAAAGCTTTTTGAATAAAATTAAATTCAAATGCATTCTTCAAAGCTAATTGAATCAAATGAATTCAAACACATTCAAACAAACCTTTTTGAATCAAATGAAAGTCAAATGCATTCTTAAAAGCTAATTGAATCGAATGAAATTCAAACACATTCAAAACAAAGCTTAATGATCAAATGAAAGTCAAAATCATTCTTCAAAGCTATATGAATAGAATTAAAGTCAAACACATTCAAACAAAGCTTTTTGAATCAAATGAAAGTCAATGCATTCTTCAAAGCTAATTGAACCAAATGAAAGTCAAATACATTCAAACAAAGCTTTTTAAATCAAATGAAAGTCAAATGCATTCTTCAAAGCTAATTGAATATAATGAAAGTCAAACACATTCAAACAAAGCTTTTTGAATCAAATGAAATTAAAATGCATTATTTAAGCTAATTGAGTAAAATGAAAGTCAAACACATTTAAACAAAGTTTTTTAAACCAAATGAAAGTTAAATGCATTCTTCAAAGCTAATTGAAACTAATGAAAGTCAAACATATTCAAACAAACCTTTTTGAAATAAATGAAAGTCAAATGCATTTTTAAAAGCTAATTAGATCGAATGAAAATCAAACACATTCAAACAAAGCTTTTTGAGTCAAATGAAAGTAAAATGCATTCTTCAAACCTAATTTAATCAAATGAAAGTCAATCACATTCAAACAAAACTTTTCTAATCAAATGAAAGTCAAATGCATTCTTCAAAGCTAATTAAAACAAATGAAAGTCAAACACATTCAAACAAAGCTTTTTGAATCAAATGAAAGTCAAATGCATACTTCAAAGGTAATTGATCCAAATGAAAGTCAAATACATTCAAATAATGCTTTTTAAAATCAAATGAAAGTCAAATGCATTATTCAAAGCTAATTGAATATAATGAAAGTCAAACACATTCAAACAAAGCTTTTTGAATCAAATGAAATTAAAATGCATTCTTTAAAGCTAATTGAATAAAATGAAAGTCATACAAATTCAAAACAAAGTTTTTTGAACCAAATGAAAGTCAAATGCATTCTTCAAAGCTAATTGAAAATAATGAAAGTCAAACACATTCAAACAAACCTTCTTGAATCAAATGTAAGTCAAATGCATTCTTAAAAGCTAATTAAATCGAATGAAAGTCAAACACATTCAAAACAAAGCTTATTGAAGCAAATAAAAGTCAAATGCATTCTTCAAAGCTAATTGATCCAAATGAAAGTCAAACAAATTCAAACAAAGCTTTTTGAATCAAATGAAAGTCAAATGCATTCTTCAAAGCTAATTGAATAGAATGAAAGTCAAACACATTCAAACAAAGCTTAATGAATCAAATGAAAGTCAAATGCATTCTTCAAAGCTAATTGATCCTAATGAAAGTCAAACACATTCAAACAAAGCTTTTTGAATCAATTGAAAGTCAATGCATAATTCAAAGGTAATTGAATCAAATGAAAGTCAAACACATTCAAACGAAAACTCTTCGAATCAAATGAAAGTCAAATGCAGTCTTAAAAGCTAATTGAATCGAATGAAAGTTCAAAACACATTCAAATATAGCTTTTGAATCAAATGAAATGCAAATGCAATCAACAATGCTAATAGAATCAAATGAAAGTCAAACACATTCACACAAAGCTTTTTGAACCAAATGAAAGTCAAATGCATTCTTCAAAGCTAATTGAAACTAATGAAAGTCAAATACATTCATACAAACCTTTTTGAATCAAATGAAAGTGAAATGCAGTCTTAAAAGCTAATTTGAATCGAATGAAAGTCAAAACACATTCAAACAAAGCTTAATGAATCAAATGAAAGTCAATTGCATTCTTCAAAGCTAATTGAAACTAATGAAAGTCAAACGCATTCATACAAAGCTTTTGAATAAAATGAAATTCAAATGCATTCTTCAAAGCTAATTGAATCAAATGAAAGTCAAACTCATTCAAACAAACCTTTTTTAATCAAATGAAAGTCAAATGCATTCTTAAAAGCTAATTGAATCGAATGAAAGTCAAACACATTCAAAACAAAGCTTAATGAATCAAATGAAAGTCAAAATCATTCTTCAAAGCTATATGAATAGAATTAAAGTCAAACACATTCAAACAAAGCTTTTTGAATCAAATGAAAGTCAATGCATTCTTCAAAGCTAATTGATCCAAATGAAAGTCAAATACATTCAAACAAAGCTTTTTAAATCAAATGAAAGTCAAATGTATTCTTCAAAGCTAATTGAATATACTGAAAGTCAAACTCATTCAAACAAAGCTTTTTGAATCAAATGAAATTAAAATGCATTCTTTAAAGCTAATTGAATAAAATGAAAGTCAAACACATTCAAACAAAGTTTTTTGAACCAAATGAAAGTCAAATGCATTCTTAAAAGCTAATTGAAACTAATGAAAGTCAAACACATTCAAACAAACCTTTTTGAAATAAATGAAAGTCAAATGCATTCTCAAAAGCTAATTAGATCGAATGAAAATCAAACACATTCAAACAATGCTTTTTGAGTCAAATGAAAGTAAAATGCATTCTTCAAACCTAATTTAATCAAATGAAAGTCAATCACATTCAAACAAAACTTTTCTAATCAAATGAAAGTCAAATGCATTCTTCAAAGCTAATTGAAACTAATGAAAGTCAAATACATTGAAACAAAGCTTTTTGAATCAAATGAAATTAAAATGCATTCTTTAAAGCTAATTGAATAAAATGAAAGTCAAACACATTCAAACAAAGTTTTTTGAACCAAATGAAAGTCAAATGCATTCTTCAAAGCTAATTGAAACTATTGAAAGTCAAACACATTCAAACAAACCTTCTTGAATCAAATGAAAGTCAAATGCATTCTTAAAAGCTAATTAAATCGAATGAAAGTCAAACACATTCGAACAAAGCTTAATGAATCAAATAAAAGTCAAATGCATTCTTCAAAGCTAATTGA
>NW_018742448.1:0-51887 GCF_001683475.1 Chenopodium quinoa
TTTCATTTGACTTAACAATTAGCTTTGTTTGAATTTATTTGACTCTCATTTGATTCAAATAGCTTTGTTTGAATGTATTTGACTTTCATTTGATTCGAAAGATTTGTTTGAATGTGTTTGACTTTCATTTTATCCAATTAGCTTTGTTTGAATGTGTTTGACTTTAATTTAATTCAATTAGCTTTGTTGAATGTATTAGACTTTTATTTGATTTAATTAGCTTTGTTTGAATGTATTTGACTCTTATTTGATTCAAATAGCTTTGTTTGAATGTGTTTGACTTTCATTTGATTCAAATAGCTTTGTTTGAATGTGTTTGACTTTCATTTGATTCAATGAGCTTTGTGGAATGTATTTGACTTTCATTTGATTCAAATAGCTTTATTTGAATGTATTTGACTTTCATTAGATTCAATTAGCTTTGTAGAATGTATTTGACATTCATTTGATTCGAAATCTTTGTTTGAATGTGTTTGACTTTCATTTGATTCAATTAGCTTTGTTTGAATGTGTTTGATTTTAATATAATTCAATTAGCTTCGTTTGAATGTGTTTGACTTTCATTTGATTCAATTAGCTTTGTTTGAATGTGTTTGACTTTCATTTGATTCAAATAGCTTTGTTTGAATGTGTTTGACTTTCATTTGATTCAATTAGCTTTGTAGAATGTATTTGACTTTCATTTGATTCAAATAGCTTTATTTGAATGTGTTTGACTTTCAATTGATTCAATTAGCTTTGTAGAATGTATTTGACTTTCATTTTATTCGAAATCTTTGTTTGAATGTGTTTGACTTTCATTTGATTCAATTATCTTTGTTTGAATTTGTTTGACTTTAATTTTATTCAATTAGCTTTGTAGAATGTATTGGAATTTTATTTGATTTAATTAGCTTTGTTTGAATGTATTTGACTCTCATTTGATTCAAATAGCTTTGTTTGAATGTGTTTGACTTTCATTTGATTCAAATAGCTTTGTTTCAATGTGTTTGACTTTCATTTGATTCAATTAGCTTTGTAGAATGTATTTAACTTTCATTTGATTAAAATAGCTTTGTTTGAATGTGCTTGACTTTCATTTGATTCAATTATCTTTGTTTGAATGTGTTTGACTTTCATTTGATTCAAATAGCTTTGTTTGAATGTGATTGACTTTCATTTGATTCAATTAGCTTTGTAGAATGTATTTGACTGTCATATGATTCAAATAGCTTTATTCGAATGTGTTTGAATTTCATTTAACCCAATTTGCTTTATAGAATGCATTTCACTTTCATTTGATTTTTTATAGCTTTGTTTGAATGTGTTTGACTTTCATTTAAATTAAAAGCTTTTTTTGAATGTGTTTGACTTTCATTTGATTTAAAAGGCTTTGTTTGAATGTGTTTGACTTTCATTTGATTCAATTAGCTTTGTAGAATGTATTTTACTTTTATTTGATTTAATTAGCTTTGTTTGAATTTATTTGACTCTCATTTGATTCAAATAGCTTTGTTTGAATGTGTTTGACTTTCATTTGATTCAATTAGCTTTGTAGAATGTATTTGACTTTCATTTGATTCAAATAGCTTTGTTTGAATGTGTTTGACTTTCAATTGATTCAATTAGCTTTGTTTGAATGTGTTTGACTTTCATTTGATTCAATTAGCTTTGTTGAATGTATTTGACTTTCATTTGATTCGAAATCTTTGTTTGAATGTGTTTGACTTTCAATTTGATTCAATTAGCTTTGTTTGAATGTGTTTGACTTTAATTTAATTCAATTAGCTTTGTAGAATGTATTTGACTTTCATTTGATTAAAATAGCTTTGTTTGAATGTGCTGGACTTTCATTTGATTCAATTAGCTTTGTTTGAATTTATTTGACTCCCATTTGATTCAAATAACTTTGTTTGAATGAACTTGACTTTCATTTGATTCGAAATCTTTGTTTGAATGTGTTTGACTTCATTTGATTTAATTAGCTTTGTTTGAATGTGTTTGACTTTAATTTAATTCAATTAGCTTTGTTGAATGTATTAGACTTTTATTTGATTTAATTAGCTTTGTTTGAATGTGTTTGACTTTCATTTGATTCAAATAGCTTTGTTTGAATGTGTTTGACTTTCATTTGATTCAAATAGCTTTGTTTGAATGTGTTTGACTTTCATTTGATTCAATTAGCTTTGTGGAATGTATTTGACTTTCATTTGATTCAATTAGCTTTGTTTGAATTTATTTGACTCTCATTTGATTCAAATAGCTTTGTTTGAATGTATTTGACTTTCATTTGATTCGAAAGATTTGTTTGAATGTGTTTGACTTTCATTTTATTCAATTAGCTTTGTTTGAATGTGTTTGACTTTAATTTAATTCAATTAGCTTTGTTGAATGTATTAGACTTTTATTTGATTTAATTAGCTTTGTTTGAATGTATTTGACTCTTATTTGATTCAAATAGCTTTGTTTGAATGTGTTTGACTTTCATTTGATTCAAATAGCTTTGTTTGAATGTGTTTGACTTTCATTTGATTCAATGAGCTTTGTGGAATGTATTTGACTTTCATTTGATTCAAATAGCTTTATTTGAATGTGTTTGACTTTCATTTGATTCAATTAGCTTTGTAGAATGTATTTGACATTCATTTGATTCGAAATCTTTGTTTGAATGTGTTTGACATTCATTTGATTCAATTAGCTTTGTTTGAATGTGTTTGACTTTAATTTAATTCAATTAGCTTTGTAGAATGTATTAGACTTTTATTTGATTTAATTAGCTTTATTTGAAGGTGTTTGACTCTCATTTGATTCAAATAGCTTTGTTTGAATGTGTTTGACTTTCATTTGATTCAAATAGCTTTGTTTGAATGTGTTTGACTTTCATTTGATTCAATTAGCTTTGTAGAATGTATTTGACTTTCATTTGATTAAAATAGCTTTATTTGAATGTGATTGACTTTCATTTGATTCAATTAGCTTTGTTTGAATGTGATTGACTTTCATTTGATTCAAATAGCTTTGTTTGAATGTGTTTGACTTTCAATTGATTCAATAAGCTTTGTTTGAATGTGTTTGACTTTCATTTGATTCAATTAGCTTTGTTGAATGTATTTGACTTTCATTTGTTTCAATTTGCTTTGTAGAATGTATTTGACTTTCATTTTCTTCAAATATCTTTGTTTAAATGTGTTTGACTTTCATTTGATTCAATTAGCTTTGTAGAATGTATTTGACTTTCATTTGATTCGAAATCTTTGTTTGAATGTGTTTGACTTTCATTTGATTCTGTTGTATATTTGGAGTAACACTCGAAATACACAAGGGATAAACCAAGGGATAGATAAGGCTAAAGAACCAAAGGCTTCTTAGATACAGTCACACCACTAAGAAACGTTTTGGATTCCTAAGATCACAAGCCAACTAGTAGCCTAAACTAGCTAACTAAGCAAAGGAAACGAAATTCCAAATCCAAGAATTTCAGGTTTTTGTTTCTAATCCAAGAAACGAATGTAAGACAAGTTTTTTTTGTTCGAAATAATCTGATTTTTTCATTCACATTTGCTTCCTATTTATAGTGAACAAGCATCCTTAAGTACAAGCTAACTTAAGTGACTTTTCAGCTCACTTGTTACACGCCTAAAGCTAAGTACAATTCAGCTTTTGTTGTCTAGATACATTAATAAAAGAAGCCTTACTTAACTAGATACATCAAAGAGAAAATGGTGGTTTGTAACCTCCAAATAAAATCAGAAATAAGAGAGTATAACTCCCCCTTGATTCACGCCCAACAAGCAGCAACTTGGAGGTGTAACAGCTCCCCTTTTCACGCCCAATTCAAGCAGCAAGTGAAGTGTAACTCCTCCTTGTTTCAAGCCTTGAATTAAGCTTGAATGTATGTGGTCAAGGATGTACTTGGACGCCTCTTGAATGTACCAGTTGCTGGCTGAAGTAAACGGCCACTTGAAGACTCAATTGAAAGCTTGTAACTCCTTATTGATGCTGATTGTAACACCCAAGTTAAAGCCTTGAAATTCCTTTGAAAAGAATTTCGGATTCCATGCTTCGTTCACATGCCTTCTTGATGTATCTTGCACTTGTACTTTGTGTGAATGTGACATTATATTTTCGAACTATAATCAGCTAAAAATAACTAAGAAAAATATAGCTAATTTGCAAACTTAAAATAAGACTAAAGTTTACAATTTATTCAAAGCATAAAAAGAACTAGAATAAACTAGTTAATAAGAACAACAAGAAATTCAAGGGGTTGAATATCTTGCTGCCCAAGGATAGAATGCATAGCACCAATGCATGATGCTACGTCTTGAACCAAAGAAATGTCCATAACCAAGTTGTTAGGCTTGGCTACAACATTCCCCCCTTCTTGAAAAGAGTTTGCCCTCAAACTCGGCAACTCTTCAAACTCATCATAGTAAAGCATCTCTTCCCATTGCTTGGGACGTTTAGTAGCCAAAGACCGCAGCAAGGATCCCAAAGTTCTATTAGTCACTTCGGTTGGACCATCCGTTTGAGGATGACTTGAAGTGCTAAAGTTCAATTTCGTGCCCATCTTCCTCCATAATGTAAGCCAAAAATGACTTAGAAATTTTGGATCACGATCACTCACCATGGATTTAGGTACACCATGTAAACGAACAATCTCATTGAAAAACAAGTTAGCAACAGGAGTAGCATCATAAGTTGCATAGGCTGGTTTGTTTGGGAGCATTGAACCGGGAACAAGATCAATTTTGTGTTGTGTGTCACGTTTTGGGGGTAAGCCAAGGGGAATGTCTTCGGGGAAAACATAGGAAAAGGTTTTGAGAAGAGGGGTGAGGAGTGGGTGTGGCTCTTCTTGTGACGGTTTGGAAGGGACATCAAGTTGGCTTAAAATGAATGGTTTGTGAGCTTTATACTCATGCAATTCTGATTTTATGAGAGTGGTAAGGTAAGTAGGGGGTGTGGATTTGGGGTGACCGTTTTTGAGGTTTAGGGGGGTAAGAAGTATTTTCTGTCCATCCTTAGTGAAGGAATATGTGTTTTTATACCCATCATGCATCACACGCCTATCAAATAACCAAGGTCTACCAAGTAAAATATGACATGCATTCATAGGTATAACATCACACCACAATTCTTCTTCATAAGTTTTACCAATGCTAAATGATAACAAGACTTGTTGTGTTACTTGAATCCCTTTACCATGATTTAACCATTGAATCGCATAAGGTTTAGGGTGAGGAACGGTTTTAAGTTTCAGCTTGTCTATCATTACTTGTGAAGCTACATTGGTACAACTACCTCCATCAATAATCATTGTACATACCTTTCCACCAATGGTGCAACGAGTGTGAAAGATTGACTCACGTTGCAAACTTCCTTCTTTGCCAACCATATTGCTAAGTGTGCGTCGAACCACCAAGCATTCTCCTGCGTCTGGTCCAAGACACGCATACTCATCATTCTCCTCAAGGTTGCTGTCCACTTCATTTTCTAATTCATCCTCCTCTTCATGCTCAATCAAAGTGACAATCCTTTTATTTGGACAATCACTAGTGTTGTAGCCAAGCCTAACAACTTGGTTATGGACATTTCTTTGGTTCAAGACGTAGCATCATGTATTGGTGCTATGCATTCTATCCTTGGGCAGCAAGATATTCAACCCCTTGAATTTCTTGTTGTTCTTATTAACTAGTTTATTCTAGTTCTTTTTATGCTTTGAATAAATTGTAAACTTTAGTCATTTTAAGTTTGCAAATTAGTTATATTTTTTCTTAGTTCTTTTTAGCTGATTTTAGTTCGAAAAATATTGTCACATTCACACAAAAGTACAAGTGCAAAGATACATCAAAATGGCAGCCATTTAAGCTTGGAATCCGAAATTCTTTTACAAGGAATTTCAAAGCTTTAACTTGGGTGTTACAATCAGCATCAATGAGGAGTTACAAGCTTTCATTTGAGTCTTCAAGTGGCCGTTTATTTCAGCCAGCAACTGGTACATTCAAGAGGCGTCCAAGTACATCCTTGACCACATACATTCAAGCTTAATTCAAGGCTTGAAACAAGGAGGAGTTACACTTCACTTGTTGTTTGAATTGGGCGTGAAAAGGGGAGCTGTTTCATCTCCAAGCTGCTGCTTTGTGGGCGTGAATCAAGGGGGTGTTATACTCTCTTGTTTCTGATTTTATTTCACTCATAACTTGGAGGTTACAAACCGCCATTTGCTCTTGATGTATCTAGTTAAGTAAGGCTTCTTTTATTAATGTATCTAGACAACAAAAGCTGAAATGTACTTAGCTTTAGTTTAGGCGTGTAACAAGTGAGCTGAACAGCCACTTAAGTTAGCTTGTACTTAAGGATGCTTGTTTACTATAAATAGCAAGCAAATGTGAATGAAAAAATCAGATTATTGCAAACAAAAAAGACTTGTCTTACATTCATTTCTTGGATTAGAAACAAAAACCTGAAATTCTTGGATTTGGAATTTCGTTTCCTTTGCTTAGTTAGCTAGTTTAGGCTACTAGTTGGCTTGTGATCTTAGGAATCCAAAACGTTTCTTAGTGGTGTGACTGTATCTAAGAAGCCTTTGGTTCTTTAGCCTTATCTATCCCTTGGTTTATCCCTTGTGTATTTCGAGTGTTACTCCAAATATACAACATTTGGCGCTAGAAGGAGGGGGTCTAGCAAACAAATACCCAAACACAATACCCCAAACACATACCCAAACACAAACCATGGCCGACATCCCACCCCCTAATTGGCAAGAATATGTCAATAAGGTTGCACAAGAGAAAGAAGATATGGAGCAACGAATGCAATATTTGCAAGGTCAGTTAAGAGACCTTTCTATTAAGTTGCGCCATCAAAAAGAGGGTTTTACCAATCATAGTGATGAAGAAGTGAGTGAATCTAATTTCAATCACAATGATAGACCTTATCATGAAAAAGAAAGGTCACGGCCTAACAATGACATTAAGGCTGACATTCCGGAGTATGATGGCAAACTCGATGCTGATGAGTTTGTAGAATGGCTTAGAACGGTGGAGAGAGTGTTTGATTACAAGCAAACACCGGAAGAAAAGAAGGTGAAAATTGTAGCCTTGAAGTTGAGAAAATATGCCTCAACTTGGTGGGCTAGCGTGTGTGCCAAAAGGGAAAGGCAAGACAAAGAGAAAGTGAGATCGTGGATCAAGATGAAGAAGTTGCTGAAACAAAAGTTTCTTCCCACATACTATGTGCAAGAAAACTTTTCCAAGTTCCACAACCTCGAACAAGGTACAAAATCAGTAGAAGAATATGCTAGGGAGTTTGAAGGGTTTGTCATGAAATGTGGAGTAGAGGAAGATGAACCTCAAACATTGGTGCGCTTTTTGGGAGGGCTTGACCCAAAAATAGCCAATGTGGCCGAACTACATCCTTACTCTACCCTTGAAGAGCTCATTATCTTAGCACATAAGATTGAGCAGCAACAAAAAGCAAGAGGCAAAAGTGAATCATCACGTTTTGCATCTCAAACCTCATTTCCCCAAAAAAAGCAAACATCCAATTTCCCACCTTTAAACCCAACGTCCAATCAGCCTACTTCTAAACCACCTTCACAAAACACCCAAAATTCCAACCCAAAACCAGCCCCAAGAAGATGTTTTCGGTGTCAAGGCCTTGGACATTTGGCTAGTGATTGTCCAAATAAAAGGATTGTCACTTTGATTGAGCATGAAGAGGAGGATGAATTAGAAAATGAAGTGGACAGCAACCTTGAGGAGAATGATGAGTATGCGTGTCTTGGACCAGACGAAGGAGAATGCTTGGTGGTTCGACGCACACTAAGCAATATGGTTGGCAAAGAAGGAAGTTTGCAACGTGAGTCAATCTTTCACACTCGTTGCACCATTGGTGGAAAGGTATGTACATTGATTATTGATGGAGGTAGTTGTACCAATGTAGCTTCACAAGTAATGATAGACAAGCTGAAACTTAAAACCGTTCCTCACCCTAAACCTTATGTGATTCAATGGCTAAATCATGGTAAAGGGATTCAAGTAACACAACAAGTCTTGTTATCATTTAGCATTGGTAAAACTTATGAAGAAAAATTGTGGTGTGATGTTATACCTATGAGTGCATGTCATATTTTACTTGGTAGACCTTGGTTATTTGATAGGCGTGTGATGCATGATGGGTATAAAAACACATATTCCTTCACTAAGGATGGACGGAAAATACTTCTTACCCCCCTAAACCTCAAAAACGGTCACCCCATATCCACACCCCCTACTTCCCTTACCACTCTCATAAAATCAGAATTGCATGAGTATAAAGCTCACAAACAATTCATTTTAAGCCAACTTGATGCCCCTTCCAAACCGTCACAAGAAGAGCCACACCCACTCCTCACCCCTCTTCTCAAAACCTTTTCCTATGTTTTCCCCGAAGACATTCCCCTTGGCTTACCCCCAAAACGTGACACACAACACAAAATTGATCTTGTTCCCGGTTCAATGCTCCCAAACAAACCAGCCTATGCAACTTATGATGCTACTCCTGTTGCTAACTTGTTTTTCAATGAGATTGTTCGTTTACATGGTGTACCTAAATCCATGGTGAGTGATCGTGATCCAAAATTTCTAAGTCATTTTTGGCTTACATTATGGAGGAAGATGGGCACGAAATTGAACTTTAGCACTTCAAGTCATCCTCAAACGGATGGTCCAACCGAAGTGACTAATAGAACTTTGGGATCCTTGCTGCGGTCTTTGGCTACTAAACGTCCCAAGCAATGGGAAGAGATGCTTTACTATGATGAGTTTGAAGAGTTGCCGAGTTTGAGGGCAAACTCTTTTCAAGAAGGGGGGAATGTTGTAGCCAAGCCTAACAACTTGGTTATGGACATTTCTTTGGTTCAAGACGTAGCATCATGTATTGGTGCTATGCATTCTATCCTTGGGCAGCAAGATATTCAACCCCTTGAATTTCTTGTTGTTCTTATTAACTAGTTTATTCTAGTTCTTTTTATGCTTTGAATAAATTGTAAACTTTAGTCATTTTAAGTTTGCAAATTAGTTATATTTTTTCTTAGTTCTTTTTAGCTGATTTTAGTTCGAAAAATATTGTCACATTCACACAAAAGTACAAGTGCAAAGATACATCAAAATGGCAGCCATTTAAGCTTGGAATCCGAAATTCTTTTACAAGGAATTTCAAAGCTTTAACTTGGGTGTTACAATCAGCATCAATGAGGAGTTACAAGCTTTCATTTGAGTCTTCAAGTGGCCGTTTATTTCAGCCAGCAACTGGTACATTCAAGAGGCGTCCAAGTACATCCTTGACCACATACATTCAAGCTTAATTCAAGGCTTGAAACAAGGAGGAGTTACACTTCACTTGCTGTTTGAATTGGGCGTGAAAAGGGGAGCTGTTTCATCTCCAAGCTGCTGCTTTGTGGGCGTGAATCAAGGGGGTGTTATACTCTCTTGTTTCTGATTTTATTTCACTCATAACTTGGAGGTTACAAACCGCCATTTGCTCTTGATGTATCTAGTTAAGTAAGGCTTCTTTTATTAATGTATCTAGACAACAAAAGCTGAAATGTACTTAGCTTTAGTTTAGGCGTGTAACAAGTGAGCTGAACAGCCACTTAAGTTAGCTTGTACTTAAGGATGCTTGTTTACTATAAATAGCAAGCAAATGTGAATGAAAAAATCAGATTATTGCAAACAAAAAAGACTTGTCTTACATTCGTTTCTTGGATTAGAAACAAAAACCTGAAATTCTTGGATTTGGAATTTCGTTTCCTTTGCTTAGTTAGCTAGTTTAGGCTACTAGTTGGCTTGTGATCTTAGGAATCCAAAACGTTTCTTAGTGGTGTGACTGTATCTAAGAAGCCTTTGGTTCTTTAGCCTTATCTATCCCTTGGTTTATCCCTTGTGTATTTCGAGTGTTACTCCAAATATACAACAACTAGCCAAATGTCCAAGGCCTTGACACCGAAAACATCTTCTTGGGGCTGGTTTTGGGTTGGAATTTTGGGTGTTTTGTGAAGGTGGTTTAGAAGTAGGCTGATTGGACGTTGGGTTTAAAGGTGGGAAATTGGATGTTTGCTTTGTTTGGGGAAATGAGGTTTGAGATGCAAAACGTGATGATTCACTTTTGCCTCTTGCTTTTTGTTGCTGCTCAATCTTATGTGCTAAGATAATGAGCTCTTCAAGGGTAGAGTAAGGATGTAGTTCGGCCACATTGGCTATTTTTGGGTCAAGCCCTCCCAAAAAGCGCACCAATGTTTGAGGTTCATCTTCCTCTACTCCACATTTCATGACAAACCCTTCAAACTCCCTAGCATATTCTTCTACTGATTTTGTACCTTGTTTGAGGTTGTGGAACTTGGAAAAGTTTTCTTGCACATAGTATGTGGGAAGAAACTTTTGTTTCAGCAACTTCTTCATCTTGATCCACGATCTCACTTTCTCTTTGTCTTGCCTTTCCCTTTTGGCACACACGCTAGCCCACCAAGTTGAGGCATATTTTCTCAACTTCAAGGCTACAATTTTCACCTTCTTTTCTTCCGGTGTTTGCTTGTAATCAAACACTCTCTCCACCGTTCTAAGCCATTCTACAAACTCATCAGCATCGAGTTTGCCATCATACTCCGGAATGTCAGCCTTAATGTCATTGTTAGGCCGTGACCTTTCTCTTTCATGATAAGGTCTATCATTGTGATTGAAATTAGATTCACTCACTTCTTCATCACTTTGATTGGTAAAACCCTCTTTTTGATGGCGCAACTTAATAGAAAGGTCTCTTAACTGACCTTGCAAATATTGCATTCGTTGCTCCATATCTTCTTTCTCTTGTGCAACCTTATTGACATATTCTTGCCAATTAGGGGGTGGGATGTCGGCCATGGTTTGTGTTTGGGTATGTGTTTGGGGTATTGTGTTTGGGTATTTGTTTGCTAGACCCCCCTCCTTCTAGCGCCAAATGTTGTATATTTGGAGTAACACTCGAAATACACAAGGGATAAACCAAGGGATAGATAAGGCTAAAGAACCAAAGGCTTCTTAGATACAGTCACACCACTAAGAAACGTTTTGGATTCCTAAGATCACAAGCCAACTAGTAGCCTAAACTAGCTAACTAAGCAAAGGAAACGAAATTCCAAATCCAAGAATTTCAGGTTTTTGTTTCTAATCCAAGAAACGAATGTAAGACAAGTTTTTTTTGTTCGAAATAATCTGATTTTTTCATTCACATTTGCTTCCTATTTATAGTGAACAAGCATCCTTAAGTACAAGCTAACTTAAGTGACTTTTCAGCTCACTTGTTACACGCCTAAAGCTAAGTACAATTCAGCTTTTGTTGTCTAGATACATTAATAAAAGAAGCCTTACTTAACTAGATACATCAAAGAGAAAATGGTGGTTTGTAACCTCCAAATAAAATCAGAAATAAGAGAGTATAACTCCCCTTGATTCACGCCCAACAAGCAGCAACTTGGAGGTGTAACAGCTCCCCTTTTCACGCCCAATTCAAGCAGCAAGTGAAGTGTAACTCCTCCTTGTTTCAAGCCTTGAATTAAGCTTGAATGTATGTGGTCAAGGATGTACTTGGACGCCTCTTGAATGTACCAGTTGCTGGCTGAAGTAAACGGCCACTTGAAGACTCAATTGAAAGCTTGTAACTCCTTATTGATGCTGATTGTAACACCCAAGTTAAAGCCTTGAAATTCCTTTGAAAAGAATTTCGGATTCCATGCTTCGTTCACATGCCTTCTTGATGTATCTTGCACTTGTACTTTGTGTGAATGTGACATTATATTTTCGAACTATAATCAGCTAAAAATAACTAAGAAAAATATAGCTAATTTGCAAACTTAAAATAAGACTAAAGTTTACAATTTATTCAAAGCATAAAAAGAACTAGAATAAACTAGTTAATAAGAACAACAAGAAATTCAAGGGGTTGAATATCTTGCTGCCCAAGGATAGAATGCATAGCACCAATGCATGATGCTACGTCTTGAACCAAAGAAATGTCCATAACCAAGTTGTTAGGCTTGGCTACAACAGATTCAATTAGCTTTGTTTGAATGTGTTTGACTTTAATTTAATTCAATTAGCTTTGTAGAATGTGTTTGACTTTCATTTGATTCAATTAGCTTTGTTTGAATGTGTTTGACTTTAATTTAATTCAATTAGCTTTGTAGAATGTATTTGACTTTCATTTGATTAAAATAGCTTTGTTTGAATGTGCTGGACTTTCATTTGATTCAATTAGCTTTGTTTGAATTTATTTGACTCCCATTTGATTCAAATAACTTTGTTTGAATGAACTTGACTTTCATTTGATTCGAAATCTTTGTTTGAATGTGTTTGACTTCATTTGATTTAATTAGCTTTGTTTGAATGTGTTTGACTTTAATTTAATTCAATTAGCTTTGTTGAATGTATTAGACTTTTATTTGATTTAATTAGCTTTGTTTGAATGTGTTTGACTTTCATTTGATTCAAATAGCTTTGTTTGAATGTGTTTGACTTTCATTTGATTCAAATAGCTTTGTTTGAATGTGTTTGACTTTCATTTGATTCAATTAGCTTTGTGGAATGTATTTGACTTTCATTTGATTCAATTAGCTTTGTTTGAATTTATTTGACTCTCATTTGATTCAAATAGCTTTGTTTGAATGTATTTGACTTTCATTTGATTCGAAAGATTTGTTTGAATGTGTTTGACTTTCATTTTATTCAATTAGCTTTGTTTGAATGTGTTTGACTTTAATTTAATTCAATTAGCTTTGTTGAATGTATTAGACTTTTATTTGATTTAATTAGCTTTGTTTGAATGTATTTGACTCTTATTTGATTCAAATAGCTTTGTTTGAATGTGTTTGACTTTCATTTGATTCAAATAGCTTTGTTTGAATGTGTTTGACTTTCATTTGATTCAATGAGCTTTGTGGAATGTATTTGACTTTCATTTGATTCAAATAGCTTTATTTGAATGTGTTTGACTTTCATTTGATTCAATTAGCTTTGTAGAATGTATTTGACATTCATTTGATTCGAAATCTTTGTTTGAATGTGTTTGACTTTCATTTGATTCAATTAGCTTTGTTTGAATGTGTTTGACTTTAATTTAATTCAATTAGCTTTGTAGAATGTATTAGACTTTTATTTGATTTAATTAGCTTTATTTGAAGGTGTTTGACTCTCATTTGATTCAAATAGCTTTGTTTGAATGTGTTTGACTTTCATTTGATTCAAATAGCTTTGTTTGAATGTGTTTGACTTTCATTTGATTCAATTAGCTTTGTAGAATGTATTTGACTTTCATTTGATTAAAATAGCTTTATTTGAATGTGATTGACTTTCATTTGATTCAATTAGCTTTGTTTGAATGTGATTGACTTTCATTTGATTCAAATAGCTTTGTTTGAATGTGTTTGACTTTCAATTGATTCAATAAGCTTTGTTTGAATGTGTTTGACTTTCATTTGATTCAATTAGCTTTGTTGAATGTATTTGACTTTCATTTGTTTCAATTTGCTTTGTAGAATGTATTTGACTTTCATTTTCTTCAAATATCTTTGTTTAAATGTGTTTGACTTTCATTTGATTCAATTAGCTTTGTAGAATGTATTTGTCTTTCATTTGATTCAAATAGCTTTATTTGAATGTGTTTGACTTTCATTTGATTCAATTAGCTTTGTAGAATGTATTTGACTTTCATTTGATTCGAAATCTTTGTTTGAATGTGTTTGACTTTCATTTGATTCAATTAGCTTTGTTTGAATGTGTTTGACTTTAATTTAATTCAATTAGCTTTGTAGAATGTATTTGACTTTCATTTGATTAAAATAGCTTTGTTTGAATGTGCTTGACTTTCATTTGATTCAATTAGCTTTGTTTGAATTTATTTGACTCTCATTTGATTCAACTAGCTTTGTTTGAATGTATTTGACTTTCATTTGATTCGAAATCTTTGTTTGAATGTGTTTGACTTTCATTTGATTCAATTAGCTTTGTTTGAATGTGTTTGACTTTAATTTAATTCAATTAGCTTTGTTGAATGAATTAGACTTTTATTTGATTTAATTAGCTTTGTTTGAATGTATTTGACTCTTATTTGATTCAAATAGCTTTGTTTGAATGTGTTTGACTTTCATTTGATTCAAATAGCTTTGTTTGAATGTGTTTGACTTTCATTTGATTCAATTAGCTTTGTGGAATGTATTTGACTTTCATTTGATTCAAATAGCTTTATTTGAATGTGTTTGACTTTCATTTGATTGAATTAGCTTTGTAGAATGTATTAGACTTTCATTTGATTCGAAATCTTTGTTTGAATGTGTTTGACTTTCATTTGATTCAATTAGCTTTGTTTGAATGTGTTTGACTTTAATTTAATTCAATTAGCTTTGTAGAATGTATTAGACTTTTATTTGATTTAATTAGCTTTGTTTGAATGTATTTGACTCTCATTTGATTCAAATAGCTTTGTTTGAATGTGTTTGACTTTCATTTGATTCAAATAGCTTTGTTTGAATGTGTTTGACTTTCATTTGATTCAATTAGCTTTGTAGAATGTATTTGACTTTCATTTGATTAAAATAGCTTTATTTGAATATGCTTGACTTTCATTTAATTCAATTAGCTTTGTTTGAATGTGTTTGACTTTCTTTTGATTTAATTAGCTTTGTTGAATGTCTTTGACTTTCATTTGTTTCAATTTTCTTTTTAGAATGTATTTGAGTTTCATTTTCTTCAAATAGCTTTGTTTGAATGTGTTTGACTTTCATTTGATTCAATTAGCTTTGTTTGAATGTGTTTGACTTTCATTTGATTCAATTAGCTTTGTTTGAATGTGTTTGACTTTCATTTGATTCAATTAGCTTTGTTTAAATGTGTTTGACTTTCATTTGATTCAATTAGCTTTGTTTGAATGTGTTTGACTTTCATTTGACTCAAATAGCTTTGTTTGAATGTGTTTGACTTTCAATTGTTTCAATTAACTTTGTAGAATGTATTGGACTATCATTTGATTCAAATCGCTTTGTTTGAATGTGTTTGAATTTCATTTAATTCAATTTGCTTTGTAGAATGCATTTTACTTTCATTTGATTTATATAGCTTTGTTTGAATGTGTTTGACTTTCATTTGATTCAATTAGCTTTGTAGAATGTATTTGACTTTCATTTGATTCGAAATCTTTGTTTGAATGTGTTTGACTTTCATTTGATTCAATTAGCTTTGTTGAATGTATTTGACTTTCATTTGTTTCAATTTGCTTTGTAGAATGTATTTGACTTTCATTTTTTTCAAATAGCTTTGTTTGAATGTGTTTGACTTTCATTTGATTCAATTAGCTTTGTAGAATGTATTTGTCTTTCATTTGATTCAAATAGCTTTATTTGAATGTGTTTGACTTTCATTTGATTCAATTAGCTTTGTAGAATGTATTTGACTTTCATTTGATTCGAAATCTTTGTTTGAATGTGTTTGACTTTCTTTGATTCAATTAGCTTTGTTTGATTGTGTTTGACTTTAATTTAATTCAATTAGCTTTGTAGAATGTATTTGACTTTCATTTGATTAAAATAGCTTTGTTTGAATGTGCTTGACTTTCATTTGATTCAATTAGCTTTGTTTGAATTTATTTGACTCTCATTTGATTCAAATAGCTTTGTTTGAATGTATTTGACTTTCATTTGATTCGAAATCTTTGTTTGAATGTGTTTGACTTTCATTTGATTCAATTAGCTTTGTTTGAATGTGTTTGACTTTAATTTAATACAATTAGCTTTGTTGAATGAATTAGACTTTTATTTGATTTAATTAGCTTTGTTTGAATGTATTTGACTCTTATTTGATTCAAATAGCTTTGTTTGAATGTGTTTGACTTTCATTTGATTCAAATAGCTTTGTTTGAATGTGTTTGACTTTCATTTGATTCAATTAGCTTTGTGGAATGTATTTGACTTTCATTTGATTCAAATAGCTTTATTTGAATGTGTTTGACTTTCATTTGATTGAATTAGCTTTGTAGAATGTATTTGACTTTCATTTGATTCGAAATCTTTGTTTGAATGTGTTTGACTTTCATTTAATTCAATTAGCTTTGTTTGAATGTGTTTGACTTTAATTTAATTCAATTAGCTTTGTAGAATGTATTAGACTTTTATTTGATTTAATTAGCTTTGTTTGAATGTATTTGACTCTCATTTGATTCAAATAGCTTTGTTTGAATGTGTTTGACTTTCATTTGATTCAAATAGCTTTGTTTGAATGTGTTTGACTTTCATTTGATTCAATTAGCTTTGTAGAATGTATTTGACTTTCATTTGATTAAAATAGCTTTATTTGAATGTGCTTGACTTTCATTTGATTCAATTAGCTTTGTTTGAATGTGTTTGACTTTCTTTTGATTTAATTAGCTTTGTTGAATGTCTTTGACTTTCATTAGTTTCAATTTTCTTTTTAGCATGTATTTGACTTTCATTTTCTTCAAATAGCTTTGTTTGAATGTGTTTGACTTTCATTTGATTCAATTAGCTTTGTTTGAATGTGTTTGACTTTCATTTGATTCAATTAGCTTTGTTTGAATGTGTTTGACTTTCATTTGATTCAATTAGCTTTGTTTAAATGTGTTTGACTTTCATTTGATTCAATTAGCTTTGTTTGAATGTGTTTGACTTTTATTTGACTCAAATAGCTTTGTTTGAATGTGTTTGACTTTCAATTGTTTCAATTAACTTTGTAGAATGTATTGGACTATCATTTGATTCAAATCGCTTTGTTTGAATGTGTTTGAATTTCATTTAATTCAATTTGCTTTGTAGAATGCATTTTACTTTCATTTGATTTATATAGCTTTGTTTGAATGTGTTTGACTTTCATTTGATTCAATTAGCTTTGTAGAATGTATTTGACTTTCATTTGATTCGAAATCTTTGTTTGAATGTGTTTGACTTTCATTTGATTCAATTAGCTTTGTTTGATTGTGTTTGACTTTAATTTAATTCAATTAGCTTTGTAGAATGTATTTGACTTTCATTTTTTTCAAATAGCTTTGTTTGAATGTGTTTGACTTTCATTTGATTCAATTAGCTTTGTAGAATGTATTTGTCTTTCATTTGATTCAAATAGCTTTATTTGAATGTGTTTGACTTTCATTTGATTCAATTAGCTTTGTAGAATGTATTTTACTTTTATTTGATTTAATTAGCTTTGTTTGAATTTATTTGACTCTCATTTGATTCAAATAGCTTTGTTTGAATGTGTTTGACTTTCATTTGATTCAATTAGCATTATAGAATGTATATGACTTTCATTTGATTCAAATTGCTTTGTTTGAATGTGTTTGACTTTCATTTGATTCAATTAGCTTTGTTGAATGTATTTGACTTTCATTTGTTTCAATTTGCTTTGTAGAATGTATTTGACTTTCATTTTTTTCAAATAGCTTTGTTTGAATGTGTTTGACTTTCATTTGATTCATATAGCTTTGTAGAATGTATTTGTCTTTCATTTGATTCAAATAGCTTTATTTGAATGTGTTTGACTTTCATTTGATTCAATTACCTTTGTAGAATGTATTTGACTTTCATTTGATTCGAAATCTTTGTTTGAATGTGTTTGACTTTCATTTGATTCAATTAGCTTTGTTTGATTGTGTTTGACTTTAATTTAATTCAATTAGCTTTGTAGAATGTATTTGACTTTCATTTGATTAAAATAGCTTTGTTTGAATGTGCTTGACTTTCATTTGATTCAATTAGCTTTGTTTGAATTTATTTGACTCTCATTTGATTCAAATAGCTTTGTTTGAATGTATTTGACTTTCATTTGATTCGAAATCTTTGTTTGAATGTGTTTGACTTTCATTTGATTCAATTAGCTTTGTTTGAATGTGTTTGACTTTAATTTAATTCAATTAGCTTTGTTGAATGAATTAGACTTTTATTTGATTTAATTAGCTTTGTTTGAATGTATTTGACTCTTATTTGATTCAAATAGCTTTGTTTGAATGTGTTTGACTTTCATTTGATTCAAATAGCTTTGTTTGAATGTGTTTGACTTTCATTTGATTCAATTAGCTTTGTGGAATGTATTTGACTTTCATTTGATTCAAATAGCTTTATTTGAATGTGTTTGACTTTCATTTGATTGAATTAGCTTTGTAGAATGTATTTGACTTTCATTTGATTCGAAATCTTTGTTTGAATGTGTTTGACTTTCATTTAATTCAATTAGCTTTGTTTGAATGTGTTTGACTTTAATTTAATTCAATTAGCTTTGTAGAATGTATTAGACTTTTATTTGATTTAATTAGCTTTGTTTGAATGTATTTGACTCTCAATTGATTCAAATAGCTTTGTTTGAATGTGTTTGACTTTCATTTGATTCAAATAGCTTTGTTTGAATGTGTTTGACTTTCATTTGATTCAATTAGCTTTGTAGAATGTATTTGACTTTCATTTGATTAAAATAGCTTTATTTGAATGTGCTTGACATTCATTTGATTCAATTAGCTTTGTTTGAATGTGTTTGACTTTCTTTTGATTTAATTAGCTTTGTTGAATGTCTTTGACTTTCATTAGTTTCAATTTTCTTTTTAGAATGTATTTGACTTTCATTTTCTTCAAATAGCTTTGTTTGAATGTGTTTGACTTTCATTTGATTCAATTAGCTTTGTTTGAATGTGTTTGACTTTCATTTGATTCAATTAGCTTTGTTTGAATGTGTTTGACTTTCATTTGATTCAATTAGCTTTGTTTAAATGTGTTTGACTTTCATTTGATTCAATTAGCTTTGTTTGAATGTGTTTGACTTTCATTTGACTCAAATAGCTTTGTTTGAATGTGTTTGACTTTCAATTGTTTCAATTAACTTTGTAGAATGTATTGGACTATCATTTGATTCAAATCGCTTTGTTTGCATGTGTTTGAATTTCATTTAATTCAATTTGCTTTGTAGAATGCATTTTACTTTCATTTGATTTATATAGCTTTGTTTGAATGTGTTTGACTTTCATTTGATTCAATTAGCTTTGTAGAATGTATTTGACTTTCATTTGATTCGAAATCTTTGTTTGAATGTGTTTGACTTTCATTTGATTCAATTAGCTTTGTTGAATGTATTTAACTTTCATTTGTTTAAATTTGCTTTGTAGAATGTATTTGACTTTCATTTTTATCAAATAGCTTTGTTTGAATGTGTTTGACTTTCATTTGATTCAATTAGCTTTGTAGAATGTATTTGTCTTTCATTTGATTCAAATAGCTTTATTTGAATGTGTTTGACTTTCATTTGATTCAATTAGCTTTGTAGAATGTATTTTACTTTTATTTGATTTAATTAGCTTTGTTTGAATTTATTTGACTCTCATTTGATTCAAATAGCTTTGTTTGAATGTGTTTGACTTTCATTTGATTCAATTAGCTTTATAGAATGTATTTGACTTTCATTTGATTCAAATTGCTTTGTTTGAATGTGTTTGACTTTCATTTGATTCAATTAGCTTTGTTGAATGTATTTGACTTTCATTTGTTTCAATTTGCTTTGCAGAATGTATTTGACTTTCATTTTTTTCAAATAGCTTTGTTTGAATGTGTTTGACTTTCATTTGATTCATATAGCTTTGTAGAATGTATTTGTCTTTCATTTGATTCAAATAGCTTTATTTGAATGTGTTTGACTTTCATTTGATTCAATTACCTTTGTAGAATGTATTTGACTTTCATTTGATTCGAAATCTTTGTTTGAATGTGTTTGACTTTCATTTGATTCAATTAGCTTTGTTTGAATGTGTTTGACTTTAATTTAATTCAATTAGCTTTGTTGAATGAATTAGACTTTTATTTGATTTAATTAGCTTTGTTTGAATGTATTTGACTCTTATTTGATTCAAATAGCTTTGTTTGAATGTGTTTGACTTTCATTTGATTCAAATAGCTTTGTTTGAATGTGTTTGACTTTCATTTGATTCAATTAGCTTTGTGGAATGTATTTGACTTTCATTTGATTCAAATAGCTTTATTTGAATGTGTTTGACTTTCATTTGATTGAATTAGCTTTGTAGAATGTATTTGACTTTCATTTGATTCGAAATCTTTGTTTGAATGTGTTTGACTTTCATTTAATTCAATTAGCTTTGTTTGAATGTGTTTGACTTTAATTTAATTCAATTAGCTTTGTAGAATGTATTAGACTTTTATTTGATTTAATTAGCTTTGTTTGAATGTATTTGACTCTCAATTGATTCAAATAGCTTTGTTTGAATGTGTTTGACTTTCATTTGATTCAAATAGCTTTGTTTGAATGTGTTTGACTTTCATTTGATTCAATTAGCTTTGTAGAATGTATTTGACTTTCATTTGATTAAAATAGCTTTATTTGAATGTGCTTGACTTTCATTTGATTCAATTAGCTTTGTTTGAATGTGTTTGACTTTCTTTTGATTTAATTAGCTTTGTTGAATGTCTTTGACTTTCAGTAGTTTCAATTTTCTTTTTAGAATGTATTTGACTTTCATTTTCTTCAAATAGCTTTGTTTGAATGTGTTTGACTTTCATTTGATTCAATTAGCTTTGTTTGAATGTGTTTGACTTTCATTTGATTCAATTAGCTTTGTTTGAATGTGTTTGACTTTCATTTGATTCAATTAGCTTTGTTTAAATGTGTTTGATTTTCATTTGATTCAATTAGCTTTGTTTGAATGTGTTTGACTTTCATTTGACTCAAATAGCTTTGTTTGAATGTGTTTGACTTTCAATTGTTTCAATTAACTTTGTAGAATGTATTGGACTATCATTTGATTCAAATCGCTTTGTTTGAATGTGTTTGAATTTCATTTAATTCAATTTGCTTTGTAGAATGCATTTTACTTTCATTTGATTTATATAGCTTTGTTTGAATGTGTTTGACTTTCATTTGATTCAATTAGCTTTGTAGAATGTATTTGACTTTCATTTGATTCGAAATCTTTGTTTGAATGTGTTTGACTTTCATTTGATTCAATTAGCTTTGTTGAATGTATTTGACTTTCATTTGTTTCAATTTGCTTTGTAGAATGTATTTGACTTTCATTTTTTTCAAATAGCTTTGTTTGAATGTGTTTGACTTTCATTTGATTCAATTAGCTTTGTGGAATGTATTTGTCTTTCATTTGATTCAAATAGCTTTATTTGAATGTGTTTGACTTTCATTTGATTCAATTAGCTTTGTAGAATGTATTTGACTTTCATTTGATTCGAAATCTTTGTTTGAATGTGTTTGACTTTCATTTGATTCAATTAGCTTTGTTTGATTGTGTTTGACTTTAATTTAATTCAATTAGCTTTGTAGAATGTTTTTGACTTTCATTTGATTAAAATAGCTTTGTTTGAATGTGCTTGACTTTCATTTGATTCAATTAGCTTTGTTTGAATTTATTTGACTCTCATTTGATTCAAATAGCTTTGTTTGAATGTATTTGACTTTCATTTGATTCGAAATCTTTGTTTGAATGTGTTTGACTTTCATTTGATTCAATTAGCTTTGTTTGAATGTGTTTGACTTTCATTTGATTCAATTAGCTTTGTAGAATGTATTTGACTTTCATTTGATTAAAATAGCTTTATTTGAATATGCTTGACTTTCATTTAATTCAATTAGCTTTGTTTGAATGTGTTTGACTTTCTTTTGATTTAATTAGCTTTGTTGAATGTCTTTGACTTTCATTTGTTTCAATTTTCTTTTTAGAATGTATTTGAGTTTTATTTTCTTCAAATAGCTTTGTTTGAATGTGTTTGACTTTCATTTGATTCAATTAGCTTTGTTTGAATGTGTTTGACTTTCATTTGATTCAATTAGCTTTGTTTGAATGTGTTTGACTTTCATTTGATTCAATTAGCTTTGTTTAAATGTGTTTGACTTTCATTTGATTCAATTAGCTTTGTTTGAATGTGTTTGACTTTCATTTGACTCAAATAGCTTTGTTTGAATGTGTTTGACTTTCAATTGTTTCAATTAACTTTGTAGAATGTATTGGACTATCATTTGATTCAAATCGCTTTGTTTGAATGTGTTTGAATTTCATTTAATTCAATTTGCTTTGTAGAATGCATTTTACTTTCATTTGATTTATATAGCTTTGTTTGAATGTGTTTGACTTTCATTTGATTCAATTAGCTTTGTAGAATGTATTTGACTTTCATTTGATTCGAAATCTTTGTTTGAATGTGTTTGACTTTCATTTGATTCAATTAGCTTTGTTGAATGTATTTGACTTTCATTTGTTTCAATTTGCTTTGTAGAATGTATTTGACTTTCATTTTTTTCAAATAGCTTTGTTTGAATGTGTTTGACTTTCATTTGATTCAATTAGCTTTGTAGAATGTATTTGTCTTTCATTTGATTCAAATAGCTTTATTTGAATGTGTTTGACTTTCATTTGATTCAATTAGCTTTGTAGAATGTATTTGACTTTCATTTGATTCGAAATCTTTGTTTGAATGTGTTTGACTTTCTTTGATTCAATTAGCTTTGTTTGATTGTGTTTGACTTTAATTTAATTCAATTAGCTTTGTAGAATGTATTTGACTTTCATTTGATTAAAATAGCTTTGTTTGAATGTGCTTGACTTTCATTTGATTCAATTAGCTTTGTTTGAATGTATTTGACTTTCATTTGATTCGAAATCTTTGTTTGAATGTGTTTGACTTTCATTTGATTCAATTAGCTTTGTTTGAATGTGTTTGACTTTAATTTAATACAATTAGCTTTGTTGAATGAATTAGACTTTTATTTGATTTAATTAGCTTTGTTTGAATGTATTTGACTCTTATTTGATTCAAATAGCTTTGTTTGAATGTGTTTGACTTTCATTTGATTCAAATAGCTTTGTTTGAATGTGTTTGACTTTCATTTGATTCAATTAGCTTTGTGGAATGTATTTGACTTTCATTTGATTCAAATAGCTTTATTTGAATGTGTTTGACTTTCATTTGATTGAATTAGCTTTGTAGAATGTATTTGACTTTCATTTGATTCGAAATCTTTGTTTGAATGTGTTTGACTTTCATTTAATTCAATTAGCTTTGTTTGAATGTGTTTGACTTTAATTTAATTCAATTAGCTTTGTAGAATGTATTAGACTTTTATTTGATTTAATTAGCTTTGTTTGAATGTATTTGACTCTCATTTGATTCAAATAGCTTTGTTTGAATGTGTTTGACTTTCATTTGATTCAAATAGCTTTGTTTGAATGTGTTTGACTTTCATTTGATTCAATTAGCTTTGTAGAATGTATTTGACTTTCATTTGATTAAAATAGCTTTATTTGAATGTGCTTGACTTTCATTTGATTCAATTAGCTTTGTTTGAATGTGTTTGACTTTCTTTTGATTTAATTAGCTTTGTTGAATGTCTTTGACTTTCATTAGTTTCAATTTTCTTTTTAGCATGTATTTGACTTTCATTTTCTTCAAATAGCTTTGTTTGAATGTGTTTGACTTTCATTTGATTCAATTAGCTTTGTTTGAATGTGTTTGACTTTCATTTGATTCAATTAGCTTTGTTTGAATGTGTTTGACTTTCATTTGATTCAATTAGCTTTGTTTAAATGTGTTTGACTTTCATTTGATTCAATTAGCTTTGTTTGAATGTGTTTGACTTTTATTTGACTCAAATAGCTTTGTTTGAATGTGTTTGACTTTCAATTGTTTCAATTAACTTTGTAGAATGTATTGGACTATCATTTGATTCAAATCGCTTTGTTTGAATGTGTTTGAATTTCATTTAATTCAATTTGCTTTGTAGAATGCATTTTACTTTCATTTGATTTATATAGCTTTGTTTGAATGTGTTTGACTTTCATTTGATTCAATTAGCTTTGTAGAATGTATTTGACTTTCATTTGATTCGAAATCTTTGTTTGAATGTGTTTGACTTTCATTTGATTCAATTAGCTTTGTTTGATTGTGTTTGACTTTAATTTAATTCAATTAGCTTTGTAGAATGTATTTGACTTTCATTTTTTTCAAATAGCTTTGTTTGAATGTGTTTGACTTTCATTTGATTCAATTAGCTTTGTAGAATGTATTTGTCTTTCATTTGATTCAAATAGCTTTATTTGAATGTGTTTGACTTTCATTTGATTCAATTAGCTTTGTAGAATGTATTTTACTTTTATTTGATTTAATTAGCTTTGTTTGAATTTATTTGACTCTCATTTGATTCAAATAGCTTTGTTTGAATGTGTTTGACTTTCATTTGATTCAATTAGCATTATAGAATGTATATGACTTTCATTTGATTCAAATTGCTTTGTTTGAATGTGTTTGACTTTCATTTGATTCAATTAGCTTTGTTGAATGTATTTGACTTTCATTTGTTTCAATTTGCTTTGTAGAATGTATTTGACTTTCATTTTTTTCAAATAGCTTTGTTTGAATGTGTTTGACTTTCATTTGATTCATATAGCTTTGTAGAATGTATTTGTCTTTCATTTGATTCAAATAGCTTTATTTGAATGTGTTTGACTTTCATTTGATTCAATTACCTTTGTAGAATGTATTTGACTTTCATTTGATTCGAAATCTTTGTTTGAATGTGTTTGACTTTCATTTGATTCAATTAGCTTTGTTTGATTGTGTTTGACTTTAATTTAATTCAATTAGCTTTGTAGAATGTATTTGACTTTCATTTGATTAAAATAGCTTTGTTTGAATGTGCTTGACTTTCATTTGATTCAATTAGCTTTGTTTGAATTTATTTGACTCTCATTTGATTCAAATAGCTTTGTTTGAATGTATTTGACTTTCATTTGATTCGAAATCTTTGTTTGAATGTGTTTGACTTTCATTTGATTCAATTAGCTTTGTTTGAATGTGTTTGACTTTAATTTAATTCAATTAGCTTTGTTGAATGAATTAGACTTTTATTTGATTTAATTAGCTTTGTTTGAATGTATTTGACTCTTATTTGATTCAAATAGCTTTGTTTGAATGTGTTTGACTTTCATTTGATTCAAATAGCTTTGTTTGAATGTGTTTGACTTTCATTTGATTCAATTAGCTTTGTGGAATGTATTTGACTTTCATTTGATTCAAATAGCTTTATTTGAATGTGTTTGACTTTCATTTGATTGAATTAGCTTTGTAGAATGTATTTGACTTTCATTTGATTCGAAATCTTTGTTTGAATGTGTTTGACTTTCATTTAATTCAATTAGCTTTGTTTGAATGTGTTTGACTTTAATTTAATTCAATTAGCTTTGTAGAATGTATTAGACTTTTATTTGATTTAATTAGCTTTGTTTGAATGTATTTGACTCTCAATTGATTCAAATAGCTTTGTTTGAATGTGTTTGACTTTCATTTGATTCAAATAGCTTTGTTTGAATGTGTTTGACTTTCATTTGATTCAATTAGCTTTGTAGAATGTATTTGACTTTCATTTGATTAAAATAGCTTTATTTGAATGTGCTTGACATTCATTTGATTCAATTAGCTTTGTTTGAATGTGTTTGACTTTCTTTTGATTTAATTAGCTTTGTTGAATGTCTTTGACTTTCATTAGTTTCAATTTTCTTTTTAGAATGTATTTGACTTTCATTTTCTTCAAATAGCTTTGTTTGAATGTGTTTGACTTTCATTTGATTCAATTAGCTTTGTTTGAATGTGTTTGACTTTCATTTGATTCAATTAGCTTTGTTTGAATGTGTTTGACTTTCATTTGATTCAATTAGCTTTGTTTAAATGTGTTTGACTTTCATTTGATTCAATTAGCTTTGTTTGAATGTGTTTGACTTTCATTTGACTCAAATAGCTTTGTTTGAATGTGTTTGACTTTCAATTGTTTCAATTAACTTTGTAGAATGTATTGGACTATCATTTGATTCAAATCGCTTTGTTTGCATGTGTTTGAATTTCATTTAATTCAATTTGCTTTGTAGAATGCATTTTACTTTCATTTGATTTATATAGCTTTGTTTGAATGTGTTTGACTTTCATTTGATTCAATTAGCTTTGTAGAATGTATTTGACTTTCATTTGATTCGAAATCTTTGTTTGAATGTGTTTGACTTTCATTTGATTCAATTAGCTTTGTTGAATGTATTTAACTTTCATTTGTTTAAATTTGCTTTGTAGAATGTATTTGACTTTCATTTTTATCAAATAGCTTTGTTTGAATGTGTTTGACTTTCATTTGATTCAATTAGCTTTGTAGAATGTATTTGTCTTTCATTTGATTCAAATAGCTTTATTTGAATGTGTTTGACTTTCATTTGATTCAATTAGCTTTGTAGAATGTATTTTACTTTTATTTGATTTAATTAGCTTTGTTTGAATTTATTTGACTCTCATTTGATTCAAATAGCTTTGTTTGAATGTGTTTGACTTTCATTTGATTCAATTAGCTTTATAGAATGTATTTGACTTTCATTTGATTCAAATTGCTTTGTTTGAATGTGTTTGACTTTCATTTGATTCAATTAGCTTTGTTGAATGTATTTGACTTTCATTTGTTTCAATTTGCTTTGCAGAATGTATTTGACTTTCATTTTTTTCAAATAGCTTTGTTTGAATGTGTTTGACTTTCATTTGATTCATATAGCTTTGTAGAATGTATTTGTCTTTCATTTGATTCAAATAGCTTTATTTGAATGTGTTTGACTTTCATTTGATTCAATTACCTTTGTAGAATGTATTTGACTTTCATTTGATTCGAAATCTTTGTTTGAATGTGTTTGACTTTCATTTGATTCAATTAGCTTTGTTTGAATGTGTTTGACTTTAATTTAATTCAATTAGCTTTGTTGAATGAATTAGACTTTTATTTGATTTAATTAGCTTTGTTTGAATGTATTTGACTCTTATTTGATTCAAATAGCTTTGTTTGAATGTGTTTGACTTTCATTTGATTCAAATAGCTTTGTTTGAATGTGTTTGACTTTCATTTGATTCAATTAGCTTTGTGGAATGTATTTGACTTTCATTTGATTCAAATAGCTTTATTTGAATGTGTTTGACTTTCATTTGATTGAATTAGCTTTGTAGAATGTATTTGACTTTCATTTGATTCGAAATCTTTGTTTGAATGTGTTTGACTTTCATTTAATTCAATTAGCTTTGTTTGAATGTGTTTGACTTTAATTTAATTAAATTAGCTTTGTAGAATGTATTAGACTTTTATTTGATTTAATTAGCTTTGTTTGAATGTATTTGACTCTCAATTGATTCAAATAGCTTTGTTTGAATGTGTTTGACTTTCATTTGATTCAAATAGCTTTGTTTGAATGTGTTTGACTTTCATTTGATTCAATTAGCTTTGTAGAATGTATTTGACTTTCATTTGATTAAAATAGCTTTATTTGAATGTGCTTGACTTTCATTTGATTCAATTAGCTTTGTTTGAATGTGTTTGACTTTCTTTTGATTTAATTAGTGATGTGGATTTAAACCCCTTAACTTAATAAAGAATCTAAAATCACACAAGTAACACAAGCCCTTCGAATTTCCTAAGAAAATCGAACAACTTAAGAATAACGAACCGGATATGACTTTGAAAACGACCACTCCTGGAACGAATTCAACGTCTCTCAAATTACCTAGACCACTCCTGGAACTAAGTACTTTGATGAACAAAACTTAGACTACTCCTAGAACTAAGAATTGAACGTTCTAATTATCAAAACAACTCCTTGAATTGAAAACTAGCAAAAGAATTTGTAAGCAATTAAGCAAAACAAACAATAAACTTGAATTGAATTTTCTGGTTTTGGTTGTGTATCCAAAGCCACGAAAAATCCCTTATTTATAGACTAAACTAACTATTCCTAAGTCTATTCGAACTAGGAAAAAAAAACCTAGCCTTGATCCCCAAGTATCCTAGATAGAATAGGAAAACCAATTCTAATGGAACTAGGAAACTAGTAATAAGACTAGTTCTAATTAAACTAAAACTTCTTAAAACAATTCCTAATTGACTTAGAAATTATTTTAAACTAAAATAACAGAAATTAAGAAGATTCCTAATTGCTTAAACCAAGAAAAACCCTTTCAAGTGAAAGGTAAAAACTTGCAAGCAAAAACTCTAGAAAAAACTAAGTTAGGAAAATCTTTCTTTTCGTACTGCCGCCGAACCACCGTCTCACGCGCTGCCATCATCGACACGCGCCCCACCAACGTGTAGCTGGACTCAGGCCGGAGCTAGGGAGCCGGCGCGTGGCACCCAGATCGGCGCGTCGCCGCCGCTGCCGTCGTCGGAACCCAACTGGACCTTGACTTCTTCTTCAATGGCTGCGCATGTTAACCATTCTTGATTCTTTACTCCAAGCTCAAACCCTATTGGCCTTAAAACCAATATGATTGGCTCTTCAAAAGAATTTCCCTCTTGATCCACATCATTCTCCCCCTCTTCAAAAGAATTTGTCCTCAAATTCGCATCATCCATGTAAGGAGAACAATTCCATGAAACCATCCAAATTCGACGAATACAAGCCAAAAGAACTATTACCTCAACGCTAGCAATTTTAAGCAATGTAACAACATCACCACGAGCAAGGCAATATTTTAGAAACAACCAATTCTCAATTTGGTCCTTGGTCTTCGAAGTTGACCATAAGAACACTTTAGGCTTCATGATATTTTTCTCATGTATGACTAACAATTTCTTCTCTTTATGCATGCCTAATGAATCCACCACTTCTAAAGAAACCATTAAATTATTATCTTGATTCACGAATGGCTCCTCAATAGTATCAAAAACCTTTTCCGACACCACCATTGGTAGATCATTATGAATAATCTGATCTTGAACAACGTCACACACAATTGGAACATCAATTGTTTCATTCACCTTTTCTTCGAGCTCTTTAGCACCTACATGTTCCTCTTCCTTATCCTTTTGACAATCTTCCTCCATCTCTTTAACTTTAACGCGGCATGGAATAATAGTTAAAGGAATAAGTTTGAACCTCTTGTTTCCCACCTTGACCGAATATGTGTTGGCCACACCATCATGTTTAACATGTCGATCAAATTGCCATGGTCTTCCTAAAAGAACGTGACAAGCACTCATAGGAATCACATCGCACCATAATTCTTCCTTGTAATTGCCAATGGAGAAATTCACCAAAGCTTGTTGTTCTACATGAAAACCCATAGAATTATCTAGCCAACCCAACTTATATGGTTTTTCATGATCTCTTGTAGGAAGTTGGAGTTTAGTAACCATCTCTGTAGACGCTACATTGGTACACGAACCACTATCAATGATCACCCTACAAGTTCTATCAACAACTTTGCATCGAGTATGAAACAAACTATCTTGTTGACCTTGAAAAATAATTTCTTCATGTAAATTCAGTCGCTCCATAAGCATATGTTTGTTACCAAAGCAAAAATCTACGTTATCATCTTCATGTTTTTTCTTCTTTTTATGACCTTGAAGTAACTTTGCAAATTCATCCATAAGTTTGCTCAAAGCTTCGTCCATAATTATAAGACAAAAACAGACTTAAAAGACCCCAAAACACACAGGAATAACCCTCAAAAATCGCAACACAACTTGGAAGAAAATCGCACACAAAGAGCAGTAAGTATTAAATCGGACCAAAACTGACACAGTTGCGGAAAACAGTCCAGTTTAATAGCACAAGAACTCGAAAAATTCCGAAATTTCACAGGCAGAAAGTAGACAAAATTTCACCCAAAATCAAAAAAAGAATCACCTGAAAAGACCTTGTAACGAAGGAGAACGAGCCTTCTGAAGTTGACAGAAAAACTGGTTATCCGAGAACAAGTGCGATTTGATGAACGAATTGTTGAACGATCAAAAACCCCTGAAATCTGATACCAATTTGATGTGGTATCACACAAGCTCTGATACCAATTTGATGTGGTATCACACAAGTAACACAAGCCCTTCGAATTTCCTAAGAAAATCGAACAACTTAAGAATAACGAACCGGATATGACTTTGAAAACGACCACTCCTGGAACGAATTCAACGTCTCTCAAATTACCTAGACCACTCCTGGAACTAAGTACTTTGATGAACAAAACTTAGACTACTCCTAGAACTAAGAATTGAACGTTCTAATTATCAAAACAACTCCTTGAATTGAAAACTAGCAAAAGAATTTGTAAGCAATTAAGCAAAACAAACAATAAACTTGAATTGAATTTTCTGGTTTTGGTTGTGTATCCAAAGCCACGAAAAATCCCTTATTTATAGACTAAACTAACTATTCCTAAGTCTATTCGAACTAGGAAAAAAAAACCTAGCCTTGATCCCCAAGTATCCTAGATAGAATAGGAAAACCAATTCTAATGGAACTAGGAAACTAGTAATAAGACTAGTTCTAATTAAACTAAAACTTCTTAAAACAATTCCTAATTGACTTAGAAATTATTTTAAACTAAAATAACAGAAATTAAGAAGATTCCTAATTGCTTAAACCAAGAAAAACCCTTTCAAGTGAAAGGTAAAAACTTGCAAGCAAAAACTCTAGAAAAAACTAAGTTAGGAAAATCTTTCTTTTCGTACTGCCGCCGAACCACCGTCTCACGCGCTGCCATCATCGACACGCGCCCCACCAACGTGTAGCTGGACTCAGGCCGGAGCTAGGGAGCCGGCGCGTGGCACCCAGATCGGCGCGTCGCCGCCGCTGCCGTCGTCGGAACCCAACTGGACCTTGACTTCTTCTTCAATGGCTGCGCATGTTAACCATTCTTGATTCTTTACTCCAAGCTCAAACCCTATTGGCCTTAAAACCAATATGATTGGCTCTTCAAAAGAATTTCCCTCTTGATCCACATCAATTAGCTTTGTTGAATGTCTTTGACTTTCAGTAGTTTCAATTTTCTTTTTAGAATGTATTTGACTTTCATTTTCTTCAAATAGCTTTGTTTGAATGTGTTTGACTTTCATTTGATTCAATTAGCTTTGTTTGAATGTGTTTGACTTTCATTTGATTCAATTAGCTTTGTTTGAATGTGTTTGACTTTCATTTGATTCAATTAGCTTTGTTTAAATGTGTTTGATTTTCATTTGATTCAATTAGCTTTGTTTGAATGTGTTTGACTTTCATTTGACTCAAATAGCTTTGTTTGAATGTGTTTGACTTTCAATTGTTTCAATTAACTTTGTAGAATGTATTGGACTATCATTTGATTCAAATCGCTTTGTTTGAATGTGTTTGAATTTCATTTAATTCAATTTGCTTTGTAGAATGCATTTTACTTTCATTTGATTTATATAGCTTTGTTTGAATGTGTTTGACTTTCATTTGATTCAATTAGCTTTGTAGAATGTATTTGACTTTCATTTGATTCGAAATCTTTGTTTGAATGTGTTTGACTTTCATTTGATTCAATTAGCTTTGTTGAATGTATTTGACTTTCATTTGTTTCAATTTGCTTTGTAGAATGTATTTGACTTTCATTTTTTTCAAATAGCTTTGTTTGAATGTGTTTGACTTTCATTTGATTCAATTAGCTTTGTGGAATGTATTTGTCTTTCATTTGATTCAAATAGCTTTATTTGAATGTGTTTGACTTTCATTTGATTCAATTAGCTTTGTAGAATGTATTTGACTTTCATTTGATTCGAAATCTTTGTTTGAATGTGTTTGACTTTCATTTGATTCAATTAGCTTTGTTTGATTGTGTTTGACTTTAATTTAATTCAATTAGCTTTGTAGAATGTTTTTGACTTTCATTTGATTAAAATAGCTTTGTTTGAATGTGCTTGACTTTCATTTGATTCAATTAGCTTTGTTTGAATTTATTTGACTCTCATTTGATTCAAATAGCTTTGTTTGAATGTATTTGACTTTCATTTGATTCGAAATCTTTGTTTGAATGTGTTTGACTTTCATTTGATTCAATTAGCTTTGTTTGAATGTGTTTGACTTTAATTTAATTCAATTAGCTTTGTTGAATGAATTAGACTTTTATTTGATTTAATTAGCTTTGTTTGAATGTATTTGACTCTTATTTGATTCAAATAGCTTTGTTTGAATGTGTTTGACTTTCATTTGATTCAAATAGCTTTGTTTGAATGTGTTTGACTTTCATTTGATTCAATTAGCTTTGTGGAATGTATTTGACTTTCATTTGATTCAAATAGCTTTATTTGAATGTGTTTGACTTTCATTTGATTGAATTAGCTTTGTAGAATGTATTTGACTTTCATTTGATTCGAAATCTTTGTTTGAATGTGTTTGACTTTCATTTGATTCAATTAGCTTTGTTTGAATGTGTTTGACTTTAATTTAATTCAATTAGCTTTGTAGAATGTATTAGACTTTTATTTGATTTAATTAGCTTTGTTTGAATGTATTTGACTCTCATTTGATTCAAATAGCTTTGTTTGAATGTGTTTGACTTTCATTTGATTCAAATAGCTTTGTTTGAATGTGTTTGACTTTCATTTGATTCAATTAGCTTTGTAGAATGTATTTGACTTTCATTTGATTCAATTAGCTAATTGACTTTCATTTGATTCGAAATCTTTATTTGAATGTGCTTGACTTTCATTTGATTCAATTAGCTTTGTTTGAATGTGTTTGACTTTCATTTGATTTAATTAGCTTTGTTGAATGTCTTTGACTTTCATTTGTTTCAATTTTCTTTTTAGAATGTATTTGACTTTCATTTTCTTCAAATAGCTTTGTTTGAATGTGTTTGACTTTCATTTGATTCAAGTAGCTTAGTTTGAATGTGTTTGACTTTCATTTGATTTAATTAGCTTTGTTTGAATGTGTTTGACTTTCATTTGATTCAATTAGCTTTGTTGAATGTATTTGACTCTCATTTGTTTCAATTTTCTTTTTAGAATGTATTTGACTTTCATTTTCTTCAAATAGCTTTGTTTGAATGTGTTTGACTTTCATTTGATTCAATTAGCTTTGTTTGAATGTGTTTGACTTTCATTTGATTCAATTAGCTTTGTTTGAATGTGTTTGACTTTCATTTTATTCAATTAGCTTTGTTTAAATGTGTTTGACTTTCTTCTGATTCAATTAGCTTTGTTTGAATGTGTTTGACTTTAATTTGACTCAAATAGCTTTGTTTGAATGTGTTTGACTTTCAATTGTTTCAATTAACTTTGTAGAATGTATTGGACTATCATTTGATTCAAATCGCTTTGTTTGAATGTGTTTGAATTTCATTTAATTCAATTTGCTTTGTAGAATGCATTTTACTTTCATTTGATTTATATAGCTTTGTTTGAATGTGTTTGACTTTCATTTGATTCAATTAGCTTTGTAGAATGTATTTGACTTTCATTTGATTCGAAATCTTTGTTTGAATGTGTTTGACTTTCATTTGATTCAATTAGCTTTGTTGAATGTATTTGACTTTCATTTGTTTCAATTTGCTTTGTAGAATGTATTTGACTTTCATTTTTTTCAAATAGCTTTGTTTGAATGTGTTTGACTTTCATTTGATTCAATTAGCTTTGTAGAATGTATTTGTCTTTCATTTGATTCAAATAGCTTTATTTGAATGTGTTTGACTTTCATTTGATTCAATTAGCTTTGTAGAATGTATTTGACTTTCATTTGATTCGAAATCTTTGTTTGAATGTGTTTGACTTTCATTTGATTCAATTAGCTTTGTTTGATTGTGTTTGACTTTAATTTAATTCAATTAGCTTTGTAGAATGTATTTGACTTTCATTTGATTAAAATAGCTTTGTTTGAATGTGCTTGACTTTCATTTGATTCAATTAGCTTTGTTTGAATTTATTTGACTCTCATTTGATTCAAATAGCTTTGTTTGAATGTATTTGACTTTCATTTGATTCGAAATCTTTGTTTGAATGTGTTTGACTTTCATTTGATTCAATTAGCTTTGTTGAATGTATTTGACTTTCATTTGATTCAATTAGCTTTGTTTGAATGTGTTTGACTTTCATTTGATTCAATTAGCTTTGTAGAATGTATTTTACTTTTATTTGATTTAATTAGCTTTGTTTGAATTTATTTGACTCTCATTTGATTCAAATAGCTTTGTTTGAATGTGTTTGACTTTCATTTGATTCAATTAGCTTTGTAGAATGTATTAGACTTTCATTTGATTCAAATAGCTTTATTTGAATGTGTTTGACTTTCATTTGATTCAATTAGCTTTGTAGAATGTATTTGACATTCATTTGATTCGAAATCTTTGTTTGAATGTGTTTGACTTTCATTTGATTCAATTAGCATTGTTTGAATGTGTTTGATTTTTATTTAATTCAATTAGCTTTGTAGAATGTATTAGACTTTTATTTGATTTAATTTGCTTTGTTGGAATGTATTTGACTCTCATTTGATTCAATTAGCTTTGTTTGAATGTGTTTGACTTTCATTTGATTCAATTAGCTTTGTTGAATGTATTTGACTCTCATTTGTTTCAATTTTCTTTTTAGAATGTATTTGACTTTCATTTTCTTCAAATAGCTTTGTTTGAATGTGTTTGACTTTCATTTGATTCAATTAGCTTTGTTTGAATGTGTTTGACTTTCATTTGATTCAATTAGCTTTGTTTGAATGTGTTTGACTTTCATTTTATTCAATTAGCTTTGTTTAAATGTGTTTGACTTTCTTCTGATTCAATTAGCTTTGTTTGAATGTGTTTGACTTTCATTTGACTCAAATAGCTTTGTTTGAATGTGTTTGACTTTCAATTGTTTCAATTAACTTTGTAGAATGTATTGGACTATCATTTGATTCAAATCGCTTTGTTTGAATGTGTTTGAATTTCATTTAATTCAATTTGCTTTGTAGAATGCATTTTACTTTCATTTGATTTATATAGCTTTGTTTGAATGTGTTTGACTTTCATTTGATTCAATTAGCTTTGTAGAATGTATTTGACTTTCATTTGATTCGAAATCTTTGTTTGAATGTGTTTGACTTTCATTTGATTCAATTAGCTTTGTTGAATGTATTTGACTTTCATTTGTTTCAATTTGCTTTGTAGAATGTATTTGACTTTCATTTTTTTCAAATAGCTTTGTTTGAATGTGTTTGACTTTCATTTGATTCAATTAGCTTTGTAGAATGTATTTGTCTTTCATTTGATTCAAATAGCTTTATTTGAATGTGTTTGACTTTCATTTGATTCAATTAGCTTTGTAGAATGTATTTGACTTTCATTTGATTCGAAATCTTTGTTTGAATGTGTTTGACTTTCATTTGATTCAATTAGCTTTGTTTGATTGTGTTTGACTTTAATTTAATTCAATTAGCTTTGTAGAATGTATTTGACTTTCATTTGATTAAAATAGCTTTGTTTGAATGTGCTTGACTTTCATTTGATTCAATTAGCTTTGTTTGAATTTATTTGACTCTCATTTGATTCAAATAGCTTTGTTTGAATGTATTTGACTTTCATTTGATTCGAAATCTTTGTTTGAATGTGTTTGACTTTCATTTGATTCAATTAGCTTTGTTGAATGTATTTGACTTTCATTTGATTCAATTAGCTTTGTTTGAATGTGTTTGACTTTCATTTGATTCAATTAGCTTTGTAGAATGTATTTTACTTTTATTTGATTTAATTAGCTTTGTTTGAATTTATTTGACTCTCATTTGATTCAAATAGCTTTGTTTGAATGTGTTTGACTTTCATTTGATTCAATTAGCTTTGTAGTTAGTATTTGACTTTCATTTGATTCAAATAGCTTTATTTGAATGTGTTTGATTTTCATTTGATTCAATTAGCTTTGTAGAATGTATTTGACATTCATTTGATTCGAAATCTTTGTTTGAATGTGTTTGACTTTCATTTGATTCAATTAGCATTGTTTGAATGTGTTTGATTTTAATTTAATTCAATTAGCTTTGTAGAATGTATTAGACTTTTATTTGATTTAATTTGCTTTGTTGGAATGTATTTGACTCTCATTTGATTCAAATAGCTTTGTTTGAATGAGTTTGACTTTCATTTGATTCAAATAGCTTTGTTTGAATGTGTTTGACTTTCATTTGATTCAATTAGCTTTGTAGAATGTATTTGACTTTTATTTGATTAAAATAGCTTTGTTTGAATGTGCTTGACTTTCATTTGATTCAATTAGCATTGTTTGAATGTGTTTGACTTTCATTTGATTCAATTAGCTTTGTTGAATGTATTTGACTTTCATTTGATTTAATTAGCTTTGTTTGAATGTGTTTGACTTTCATTTGATTCAATTAGCTTTGTAGAATGTATTTTACTTTTATTTGATTTAATTAGCTTTGTTTTAATTTATTTGACTCTCATTTGATTCAAATAGCTTTGTTTGAATGTGTTTGACTTTCATTTGATTAAATTAGCGTTGTAGAATGTATTTGACTTTCATTTGATTCAAATAGCTTTATTTGAATGTGTTTGACTTTCATTTGATTCAATTAGCTTTGTAGAATGTATTTGACATTCATTTGATTCGAAATCTTTGTTTGAATGTGTTTGACTTTCATTTGATTCAATTAGCATTGTTTGAATGTGTTTGATTTTAATTTAATTCAATTAGCTTTGTAGAATGTATTAGACTTTTATTTGGTTTAATTTGCTTTGTTTGAATGTATTTGACTCTCATTTGATTCAAATAGCTTTGTTTGAATGTGTTTGACTCTAATTTGATTCAAATAGCTTTGTTTGAATGTGTTTGACTTTCATTTGATTCAATTAGCTTTGTAGAATGTATTTGACTTTCATTTGATTCAATTAGCTTTGTAGAATGTATTTGACTTTCATTTCATTTGAAATCTTTGTTTGAATGTGTTTAACTTTCATTTGATTCAATTACCTTTGTTTGAATGTGTTTGACTTTAATTTAATTCAATTAGATTTGTAGAGTGTATTAGACTTTTATTTGATTTAATTAGCTTTGTTTGAATGTATTTGACTCTCATTTGATTCAAATAGCTTTGTTTGAATGTGTTTGACTTTTTTTGATTCAAATGGCTTTGTTTGATTGTGTTGTACTTTCATTTGATTCAATTAGCTTTGTAGAATGTATTTGACTTTCATTTGATTAAAATAGCTTTGTTTGAATGTGCTTGACTTTCATTGATTCAATTAGCTTTGTTTTTGAATGTGTTTGACTTTCATTTGATTCAAATAGCTTTGTTTAAATGTGATTGACTTTCATTTGATTCAATTAGCTTTGTAGAATGTATTTGACTTTCATTTGATTAAAATAGCTTTGTTTTATTGTGCTTGACTTTCAGGTTATTCAATTAGCTTTGTTTGAATGTGTTTGACTTTCATTTGATTCAATTAGCTTTGTAGAATGTATTTGACTTTCATTTGATTCAAATAGCTTTGTTTGAATGTATTTGACTTTCATTTGATTCAATTAGCTTTGTAGAATGTATTTGACTTTCATTTGATTCAAATATCTTTGTCTGAATGTGTTTGACTTTCATTTGATTCAATTAGCTTTGTAGAATGTATTTGACATTCATTTGATTCGAAATCTTTGTTTGAATGTGATTGACTTTCATTTGATTCAATTAGCTTTGTTTGAATGTGTTTGATTTTAATTTAATTCAATTAGCTTTGTAGAATGTATTAGACTTTTATTTGATTTAATTAGATGAGTTTGAATGTATTTGACTCTCATTCGATTCAAATAGCTTTGTTTGAATATGTTTGACTTTCATTTGATTCAAATAGCTTTGTTTGAATGTGTTTGACTTTCATTTGATTCAATTAGCTTTGTAGAATGTATTTGACTTTCATTTGATTCAAATAGCTTTATTTGAATGTGTTTGACTTTCATTTGATTCAATTAGCTTTGTAGAATGTATTTGACTATCATTTGATTCGAAATCTTTGTTTGAATGTGTTTGACTTTCATTTGATTCAATTACCTTTGTTTGAATGTGTTTGACTTTAATTTAATTCAATTAGCTTTGTAGAATGTATTAGACTTTTATTTGATTTAATTAGCTTTGTTTGAATGTATTTGACTCTCATTTGATTCAAATAGCTTTGTTTGAATGTGTTTGACTTTCATTTGATTCAAATAGCTTTGTTTGAATGTGTTTGACTTTCATTTGATTCAATTAGCTTTGTAAATTGTATTTGACTTTCATTTGATTAAAATAGCTTTGTTTGAATGTGCTTGACTTTCATTGATTCAATTAGCTTTGTTTGAATGTGTTTGACTTTCATTTGATTCAAATAGCTTTGTTTGAATGTGATTGACTTTCATTTGATTCAATTAGCTTTGTAGAATGTTTTTGACTTTCATTTGATTGAAATGGCTTTGTTTTATTGTGCTTGACTTTCAGGTTATTCAATTAGCTTTGTTTGAATGTGTTTGACTTTCATTTGATTGAATTAGCTTTGTAGAATGTATTTGACCTTTATTTGAGTTAAATAACTTTGTTTGACTGTGTTTGAATTTCATTTATTTCAATTTGCTTTGTAGAATGTATTTGACTTTCATTTTCTTCAAATAGCTTTGTTTTAATGTGTTTGACTTTCATTTGATTCAATTAGCTTTGTAGTATGTATTTGACATTCATTTAATTAAAATAGCTTTGTTTGAATGTGTTTGACTTTTATTTGATTCAATTAGCTTTGTTTGAATGAGTTTGACTTTCATTTGATTCAATTAGCTTTGTAGAAGTTATTTGACTTTCATTTGATTCAAATAGCTTTGTCTGAATGTGTTTGACTTGCAATTGATTCAATTAGCTTTGTAGAATGTATTTGAATGTAATTTGATTCTAATAGCTTTGTTTTAATGTGTTTGACTTTCATTTGATTCAATTAGCTTTGTAGTATGTATTTGACATTCATTTAATTAAAATAGCTTTGTTTGAATGTGTTTGACTTTTATTTGATTCAATTAGCTTTGTTTGAATGAGTTTGACTTTCATTTGATTCAATTAGCTTTGTTTGAATGAGTTTGACTGTCATTTGATTCAATTAGCTTTGTCTGAATGTGTTTAACTTGCAATTGATTCATTAGCTTTGTAGAATGTATTTGAATGTTATTTGATTCAAATAGCTTTGTTTGAATGTGTTTGAATTTCATTTAATTCAATTTTCTTTGTAGAATGCATTTTACTTTCTTTTGATTTATATAGCTTTGTTTGAATAGTTTGACTTTTGTTTAAATTAAAAATCTTTTTTTGAATGTGTTTGACTTTCATTTGATTTAAAAGGCTTTGTTTGAATGTGTTTGACTTTCATTTGATTCCATCAGCTTTGTAGAATGTATTTGACTTTCAATTGATTCAAATAGCTTTGTATGAATGTGTTTGACTTTCATTTGATTCAATTAGCTTTGTAGAATGTATTTGACTTTCATTTGATTCAAATAGCTTTGTTTGAATGTGTTTGACTTTCATTTTATTCAATTAGCTTTGTAGAGTGTATTTTACTTTCATTTGATTCAAATAGCTTTGTTTGAATGTGTTTGACTTTTATTTGTTTCAATTTGCTTTGTAGAATGTATTTGACTTTCATTTACTTCAAATAGCTTTGTTTGAATGTGTTTGACTTTCATTTGATTCAATTAGCTTTGTAGAATGTATTTGACATTCATTTAATTAAAATAGCTTTGTTTGAATGTGTTTGACATTCATTTGATTCAATTAGCTTTGTTTGAATGTGTTTGACTTTCATTTGATTTAATTAGCTTTGTAGAATGTATTTGACTTTCATTTGATTCAAATAGCTTTGTTTGTTTGTGTTTGACTTTCAATTGATTCAATTAGCTTTGTAGAATGTATTTGACTGTCATTTGATTCAAATAGCTTTGTTTGAATGTGTTTGAATTTCATTTAATTCGATTTGCTTTGTAGAATGCATTTCACTTTCATATGATTTATATAGCTTTGTTTGAATGTGTTTGACTTTCATTTAAATTAAAAAGCTTTTTTTAAATGTGTTTGACTTCTATTTGATTTAAAAGGCTTTGTTTGAATGTGTTTGACTTTCATTTGATTCAGTTAGCTTTGTAGAATGTATTTTACTTTTATTTGATTTAATTAGCTTTGTTTGAATTTATTTGACTCTCATTTGATTCAAGTAGCTTTGTTTGAATGTGTTTAACTTTCATTTGATTCAATTAGCTTTGTAGAATGTATTTGACTTTCATTTGATTCAAATAGCTTTATTTGAATGTGTTTGACTTTCATTTGATTCAATTAGCTTTGTAGAATGTATTTGACATTTATTTGATTCGAAATCTTTGTTTGAATGTGTTTGACTTTCATTTGATTCAATTAACTTTGTTTGAATGTGTTTGATTTTATTTTAATTCAATTAGCTTTGTAGAATTTATTAGACTTTTATTGGATTTAATTAGCTTTGTTTGAATGTATTTGACTCTCATTTGATTCAAATAGCTTTGTTTGAATGTGTTTGACTTTCATTTGATTCAAATAGCTTTGTTTGAATGTGTTTGACTTTCATTTGATTCAATTAGCTTTGTAGAATGTATTTGACTTTTATTTGATTAAAATAGCTTTGTTTGAATGTGCTTGACTTTCATTTGATTCAATTAGCATTGTTTGAATGTGTTTGACTTTCATTTGATTCAATTAGCTTTGTTGAATGTATTTGACTTTCATTTGATTCAATTAGCTTTGTTTGAATGTGTTTGACTTTCATTTGATTCAATTAGCTTTGTAGAATGTATTTTACTTTTATTTGATTTAATTAGCTTTGTTTGAATGTATTTGACTCTCATTTGATTCAAATAGCTTTGTTTGAATGTGTTTAACTTTCATTTGATTCAAATAGCTTTGTTTGAATGTGTTGTACTTTCATTTGATTCAATTAGCTTTGTAGAATGTATTTGACTTTCATTTGATTAAAATAGCTTTGTTTGAATGTGCTTGACTTTCATTGATTCAATTAGCTTTGTTTGAATGTGTTTGACTTTCATTTGATTCAAATAGCTTTGTTTTAATGTGATTGACTTTCGTTTGATTCAATTAGCTTTGTAGAATGTATTTGACTTTCATTTGATTAAAATAGCTTTGTTTTATTGTGCTTGACTTTCAGGTTATTCAATTAGCTTTGTTTGAATGTGTTTGACTTTCATTTGATTCAATTAGCTTTGTAGAATGTATTTGACCTTCATTTGAGTTAAATAACTTTGTTTGACTGTGTTTGAATTTCATTTATTTCAATTTGCTTTGTAGAATGTATTTGACTTTCATTTTCTTCAAATAGCTTTGTTTTAATGTGTTTGACTTTCATTTGATTCAATTAGCTTTGTAGTATGTATTTGACATTCATTTAATTAAAATAGCTTTGTTTGAATGTGTTTGACTTTTATTTGATTCAATTAGCTTTGTTTGAATGAGTTTGACTTTCATTTGATTCAATTAGCTTTGTAGAAGTTATTTGACTTTCATTTGATTCAAATAGCTTTGTCTGAATGTGTTTGACTTGCAATTGATTCAATTAGCTTTGTAGAATGTATTTGAATGTAATTTGATTCTAATAGCTTTGTTTTAATGTGTTTGACTTTCATTTGATTCAATTAGCTTTGTAGTATGTATTTGACATTCATTTAATTAAAATAGCTTTGTTTGAATGTGTTTGACTTTTATTTGATTCAATTAGCTTTGTTTGAATGAGTTTGACTTTCATTTGATTCAATTAGCTTTGTAGAATGTATTTGACTTTCATTTGATTCAAATAGCTTTGTCTGAATGTGTTTGACTTGCAATTGATTCAATTAGCTTTGTAGAATGTATTTGAATGTTATTTGATTCAAATAGCTTTGTTTGAATGTGTTTGAATTTCATTTAATTTAATTTTCTTTGTAGAATGCATTTTACTTTCTTTTGATTTATATAGCTTTGTTTGAATTTGTTTGACTTTTGTTTAAATTAAAAATCTTTTTTTGAATGTGTTTGACTTTCATTTGATTTAAAAGGCTTTGTTTGAATGTGTTTGACTTTCATTTGATTCCATCAGCTTTGTAGAATGTATTTGACTTTCAATTGATTCAAATAGCTTTGTTTGAATGTGTTTGACTTTCATTTAATTCAATTAGCTTTGTAGAATGTATTTGACTTTCATTTGATTCAAATAGCTTTGTTTGAATGTGTTTGACTTTCATTTTATTCAATTAGCTTTGTAGAATGTATTTGACTTTCATTTGACTCAAATAACTTTTTTTGACTGTGTTTGACTTTCATTTGATTCAATTTGCTTTGTAGAATGTATTTGACTTTCATTTTCTTCAAATAGCTTTGTTTGAATGTGTTTGACTTTCATTTGATTCAATTAGCTTTGTAGAATGTATTTGACATTCATTTAATTAAAATAGCTTTGTTTGAATGTGTTTGACATTCATTTGATTCAATTAGCTTTGTTTGAATGTGTTTGACTTTCATTTGATTCAATTAGCTTTGTAGAATGTATTTGACTTTCATTTGATTCAAATAGCTTTGTTTGATTGTGTTTGACTTTCAATTGATTCAATTAGCTTTGTAGAATGTATTTGGCTGTCATTTGATTCAAATAGCTTTGTTTGAATGTGTTTGAATTTCATTTAATTCGATTTGCTTTGTAGAATGCATTTCACTTTCATATGATTTATATAGCTTTGTTTGAATGTGTTTGACTTTCATTTAAATTAAAAAGCTTTTTTTGAATGTGTTTAACTTCCATTTGATTTAAAAGGCTTTGTTTGAATGTGTTTGACTTTCATTTGATTCAATTAGCTTTGTAGAATGTATTTGACTTTCATTTGATTCAAATAGCTTTATTTGAATTTGTTTGACTTTCATTTGATTCAATTAGCTTTGTAGAATGTATTTGACTATCATTTGATTCGAAATCTTTGTTTGAATGTGTTTGACTTTCATTTGATTCAATTACCTTTGTTTGAATGTGTTTGACTTTAATTTAATTAAATTAGCTTTGTAGAATGTATTAGACTTTTATTTGATTTAATTAGCTTTGTTTGAATGTATTTGACTCTCATTTGATTCAAATAGCTTTGTTTGAATGTGTTTGACTTTCATTTGATTCAAATAGCTTTATTTGAATGTGTTTGACTTTCATTTGATTCAATTAGCTTTGTAGAATGTATTCGACTTTCATTTGATTCGAAATCTTTGTTTGAATGTGTTTGACGTTCATTTGATTCAATTACCTTTGTTTGAATGTGTTTGACTTTAATTTAATTCAATTAGCTTTGTAGAATGTATTAGACTTTTATTTGATTTAATTAGCTTTGTTTGAATGTATTTGACTCTCATTTGATTCAAATAGCTTTGTTTGAATGTGTTTGACTTTCATTTGATTCAAATAGCTTTGTTTGAATGTGTTTGACTTTCATTTGATTCAATTAGCTTTGTAGAATGTATTTGACTTTCATTTGATTAAAATAGCTTTGTTTGAATGTGCTTGACTTTCATTGATTCAATTAGCTTTGTTTGAATGTGATTAACTTTCATTTGATTCAATTAGCTTTGTAGAATGTATTTGACTTTCATTTGATTAAAATAGCATTGTTTTATTGTGCTTGACTTTCAGGTTATTCAATTAGCTTTGTTTGAATGTGTTTGACTTTCATTTGATTCAATTAGCTTTGTAGAATGTATTTGACCTTTATTTGAGTCAAATAACTTTGTTTGACTGTGTTTCACTTTCATTTGTTTCAATTTGCTTTGTAGAATGTATTTGACTTTCATTTTCTTCAAATAGCTTTGTTTGAATGTGTTTGACTTTCATTTGATTCAATTAGCTTTGTAGTATGTACTTGACATTCATTTAATTAAAATAGCTTTGTTTAAATGTGTTTGACTTTCATTTGATTCAATTAGCTTTGTTTGAATGAGTTTGACTTTCATTTGATTCATTTAGCTTTGTAGAATGTATTTGACTTTCATTTGATTCAAATAGCTTTGTCTGAATGTGTTAGACTTGCAATTGATTCAATTAGCTTTGTAGAATGTATTTGAATGTTATTTGATTCAAATAGCTTTGTTTGAATGTGTTTGAATTTCATTTAATTCAATTTTCTTTGTAGAATGCATTTTACTTTCTTTTGATTTATATAGCTTTGTTTGAATTTGTTTGACTTTCGTTTAAATTAAAAATCTTTTTTTGAATGTGTTTGACTTTCATTTGATTTAAAAGGCTTTGTTTGAATTTGTTTGACATTCATTTGATTCCATCAGCTTTGTAGAATGTATTTGACTTTCAATTGATTCAAATAGCTTTGTTTGAATGTGTTTGACTTTCATTTGATTCAATTAGCTTTGTAGAATGTATTTGACTTTCATTTGATTCAAATAGCTTTGTTTGAATGTGTTTGACTTTCATTTTATTCAATTAGCTTTGTAGAATGTATTTGACTTTCATTTGACTCAAATAACGTTTTTTGACTGTGTTTGACTTTCATTTGTTTCAATTTGCTTTGTAGAATGTATTTGACTTTCATTTTCTTCAAATAGCTTTGTTTGAATGTGTTTGACTTTCATTTGATTCAATTAGCTTTGTAGAATGTATTTGACATTCATTTAATTAAAATAGCTTTGTTTGAATGTGTTTGACATTCATTTGATTCAATAAGCTTTTTTTGAATGTGTTTGACTTTCATTTGATTCAATTAGCTTTGTAGAATGTATTTGACATTCATTTGATTTGAAATCTTTGTTGGAATGTGTTTGATTTTCATTTGATTCAATTAGCTTTGTTTGAATGTGTTTGATTTTAATTTAATTCAATTAGCTTTGTAGAATTTATTAGACTTTTATTGGATTTAATTAGCTTTGTTTGAATGTATTTGACTCTCATTTGATTCAAATAGCTTTGTTTGAATGTGTTTGACTTTCTTTTGATTCAAATAGCTTTGTTTGAATGTGTTTGACTTTCATTTGATTCAATTAGCTTTTTAGAATGTATTTGACTTTTATTTGATTAAAATAGCTTTGTTTGAATGAGCTTGACTTTCATTTGATTCAAATAGCTTTGTTTGAATCTGTTTGACTTTCATTTGATTCAATTAGCTTTGTTGAATGTAATTGACTTTCATTTGATTCAATTTGCTTTGTTTGAATGTGTTTGACTTTCATTTGATTCAATTAGCTTTGTAGAATGTATTTGACTCTCATTTGATTCAAATAGCTTTGTTTGAATGCGTTTAAATTTCATTTGATTTAATTAGCTTTGTAGAATACATTTCACTTTCATTTGATTCAATTAGCTTTGTTAAATGTATTTGACTTTCATTTGATTCAATTAGCTTTGTTTGAATGTGTTTGACTTTCATTTGTTTCAATTAGCTTTGTAGAATGTATTTGACTCTCATTTGATTCAAATAGCTTTGTTTCAATGCGTTTAACTTTCATTTGATTCAATTAGCTTTGTAGAATACATTTCACTTTCATTTAATTTAAACAACTTTGTTTGAATGTGTTTGACTTTCATTTGACTCAAATAGCTTTATTTGATTGCGCGTGACTTTCATTTGATACAATTAGCTTTGTAGAATGTATTTGACTTTCATTTGATTCAAATAGCTTTGTTTGAATGTGTTTGACATTCATTTGATTCCATCAGCTTTGTTTGAATGTGTTTGACTTTAATTTAATTCAATTAACTTTGTTTGAATGTGTTTGACTTTCATTTGATTCAATTAGCTTTGTTTGAATGTGTTTGACTTTCATTTGATTCAATTAGCTTTGTAGAATCTATTTGACTTTCTTTTGATTCAAATAGCTTTGTTTGAATGTGTTTGACTTTCAATTGATTGAATTAGCTTCGTAGAATGTATTTGACTGTCATTTGATGCAAATAGCTTTGTTTGAATGTGTTTGAATTTCATTTAATTCAATTTGCTTTGAAGAATGCATTTCAGTTTCATTTGATTTATATAGCTTTGTTTGAAAGTGTTTGACTTTCATTTAAATTAAAAAGCTTTTTTTTGAATGTGTTTGACTTTCATTTGATTTAAAAGGCTTTGTTTGAATGTGTTTGACTTTCATTTGATTCAATTAGCTTTGTAGAATGTATTTTACTTTTATTTGATTTAATTAGCTTTGTTTGAATTTATTTGACTCTCATTTGATTCAAATAGCTGTGTTTGAATGTGTTTGACTTTCATTTGATTCAATTAGCTTTGTAGAATGTATTTGACTTTCATTTGATTCAAAAAGCTTAATTTGAATGTGTTTTACTTTCATTTGATTCAATTAGCTTTGTTTGAATGTGTTCGACTTTCACTTGATTCGAAATGTTTGTTAGAATGTGTTTGACTTTCATTTGATTCAATTAGGTTTGTTTGAATGTGTTTGACTTTAATTTAATTCAATAAGCTTTGCAGAATGTATTATACTTTCATTTGATTCAATTAGCTTTGTTTGAATGTGTTTGACTTTCATTTGATTCAATAAGCTTTGTAGAATGTATTAGACTTTTATTTGATTCAATTAGCTTTGTTTGAATGTATTTGACACTCATTTGATTCAAATAGCTTTGTTTGATTGTGTTTGACTTTCATTTGATTAAAATAGCTTTGTTTGAATGTGCTTGACTTTCATTTGATTCAATTAGCTTTGTTTGAATGTGTTTGACTTTCATTTGATTCAATTAGCTTTGTTGAATGTATTTGACTTTCATTTGTTTCAATTTGCTTTGTAGAATGTATTTGACTTTCATTTTCTTCAAATAGCTTTGTTTGAATGTGTTTGACTTTCATTTGATTCAATTAGCTTTGTAGAATATATTTGACATTCATTTAATTAAAATAGCTTTGTTTGAATGTGTTTGACTTTCATTTGATTCAATTAGCTTTGTTTGAATGTGTTTGACTTTCATTTGATTCAATTAGCTTTGTTTGAATGTGTTTGACTTTTATTTGATTCAATTAGATTTTTAGAATTTATCTGACTTTCATTTGACTCAAATAACATTGTTTGACTGTGTTTGACTTTCATTTGTTTCAATTTTCTTTGTAGAATGTATTTGACTTTCATTTGATTCAATTAGCTTTGTAGAATGTATTTGACTTTCATTTGATTCAATTAGCTTTGTTTGAATGTGTTTGACTTTCATTTGATTCAATTAGCTTTGTAGAATGTATTTGACTTTCATTTGATTCAAATAGCTTTGTTTGAATGTGTTTGACTTTCAATTGATTCAATTAGCTTTGTAGAATGTATTTGACTGTCATTTGATTCAAATAGCTTTGTTTGAATGTGTTTGAATTTCATTTAACTCAATTTGCTTTGTAGAATGCATTTCACTTTCATTTGATTTATATAGCTTTGTTTGGATGTGTTTGACTTTCATTTAAATTAAAAAGCTTTTTTTGATTGTGTTTGACTTTCATTTGATTAAAAGGCTTTGTTTGATTGTGTTTGACTTTCATTTGATTCAATTAGCTTTGTAGAATGTATTTTACTTTTATTTGATTTAATTAGCTTTGTTTGAATTCATTTGACTCTCATTTGATTCAAATAGCTTTGTTTGAATGTGTTTGACTTTCATTTGATTCAATTAGCTTTGTAGAATGTATTTGACTTTCATTTGATTCAAATAGCTTTGTTTGAATGTGTTTGACTTTCAATTGATTCAATTAGCTTTGTTTGAATGTGTTTGACTTTCATTTAATTCAATTACCTTTGTTGAATGTATTTGACTTTCATTTGTTTCAATTCGCTTTGTAGAATGTATTTGACTTTCATTTTCTTCAAATAGCTTTGTTTGAATGTGTTTGACTTTCATTTGATTCAATTAGCTTTGTAGAATGTATTTGACTTTCATTTGATTCGAAATCTTTGTTTGAATGTGTTTGACTTTCATTTGATTCAATTAGCTTTGTTTGAATGTGTTTGACTTTAATTTAATTCAATTAACTTTGTAGAATGTATTAGACTTTCATTTGATTAAATAGCTTTGTTTGGATGTGCTTGACTTTCATTTGATTCAATTAGCTTTGTTTGAATTTATTTGACTCTCATTTGATTCAAATAGCTTTGTTTGAGTGTATTAGACTTTCATTTGATTCGAAATCTTTGTTTGAATGTGTTTGACTTTCATTTGATTTAATTAGCTTTGTTTGAATGTGTTTGACTTTAATTTAATTCAATTAGCTTTGTAGAATGTATTAGACTTTTATTTGATTTAATTAGCTTTGTTTGAATGTATTTGACTCTCATTTGATTCAAATAGCTTTGTTTGATTGTGTTTGACTTTCATTTGATTCAAATAGCTTTGTTTGAATGTGTTTGAATTTCATTTGATTCAATTAGCTTTGTAGAATGTATTTGACTTTCATTTGATTAAAATAGCTTTATTTGAATGTGCTTGACTTTCATTTGATTCAATTAGCTTTGTTTGAATGTGTTTGACTTTCATTTGATTCAATTAGCTTTGTTGAATGTCTTTGACTTTCATTTGTTTCAATTTTCTTTTTAGAATGTGTTTGACTTTCATTTGATTCAATTTGCTTTATTTGAATGTGTTTGACTTTCATTTGATTCAATTCGCTTTGTTTGAATGTGTTTGACTTTCATTTGATTCAATTAGCTTTGTAGAATGTATTTGACTTTCATTTGATTCAAATAGCTTTGTTTGAATGTGTTTGACTTTCAATTGATTCAATTAACTTTGTAGAATGTATTGGACTGTCATTTGATTCAAATCACTTTGTTTGAATGTGTTTGAATTTCATTTAATTCAATTTGCTTTGTAGAATGCATTTCACTTTCATTTGATTTATATAGCTTTGTTTGAATGTGTTTGACTTTCATTTAAATTAAAAAGCTTTTTTTGAATGTGTTTGACTTTCACTTGATTTAAAAGGCTTTGTTTGAATGTGTTTGACTTTCATTTGATTCAATTAACTTTGTAGAATGTATTTTACTTTTATTTGATTTAATTAGCTTTCTTTGAATTTATTTGACTCTCATTTGATTCAAATAGCTTTGTAGAATGTATTTGACTTTCATTTGATTCAAATAGCTTTGTAGAATGTATTTGACTTTCATTTGATTCAAATAGCTTTGTTTGAATGTGATTGACTTTCATTTAATTCAATTAGCTTTGTTGAATGTATTTGACTTTCATTTGTTTCAATTTGCTTTGTAGAATGTATTTGACTTTCATTTTCTTCAAATAGCTTTGTTTGAATGTGTTTGACTTTCATTTGATTCAATTAGCTTTGTAGAATGTATTTGACTTTCATTTGATTCGAAATCTTTGTTTGAATGTGTTTGACTTTCATTTGATTCAATTAGCTTTGTTTGAATGTGTTTGACTTTAATTTAATTCAATTAACTTTGTAGAATGTATTAGACTTTCATTTGATTAAATAGCTTTGTTTGAATGTGCTTGACTTTCATTTGATTCAATTAGCTTTGTTTGAATTTATTTGACTCTCATTTGATTCAAATAGCTTTGTTTGAATGTATTTGACTTACATTTGATTCGAAATCTTTGTTTGAATGTGTTTGACTTTCATTTGATTTAATTAGCTTTTTTTGAATGTGTTTGACTTTAATTTAATTCAATTAGCTTTGTTGAATGTATTAGACTTTTATTTGATTTAATTAGCTTTGTTTGAATGTATTTGACTCTTATTTGATTCAAATAGCTTTGTTTGAATGTGTTTGACTTTCATTTGATTCAAATAGCTTTGTTTGAATGTGTTTGACTTTCATTTGATTCAATAAGCTTTGTGGAATGTATTTGACTTTCATTAGATTCAAATAGCTTTATTTGAATGTATTTGACTTTCATTTGATTCAATTAGCTTTGTAGAATGTATTTGACTTTCATTTGATTCGAAATCTTTGTTTGAATGTGTTTGACTTTCATTTGATTCAATTAGCTTTGTTTGAATGTGTTTGACTTTAATTTAATTCAATTAGCTTTGTAGAATGTATTAGACTTTTATTTGATTTAATTAGCTTTGTTTAAATGTATTTGACTCTCATTTGATTCAAATAGCTTTGTTTGATTGTGTTTGACTTTCATTTGATTCAAATAGCTTTGTTTGAATGTGTTTGAATTTCATTTGATTCAATTAGCTTTGTAGAATGTATTTGACCTTCATTTGATTAAAATAGCTTTATTTGAATGTGCTTGACTTTCATTTAATTCAATTAGCTTTGTTTGAATGTGTTTGATTTTCATTTGATTCAATTAGCTTTGTTGAATGTCTTTGACTTTCATTTGTTTCAATTTTCTTTTTAGAATGTATTTGACTTTCATTTGATTCAATTAGCTTTGTAGAATGTATTTGACTTTCATTTGATTCAATTAGCTTTGTAGAATGTATTTGACTTTCATTTGATTCAATTAGCTTTTTTTGAATGTGTTTGACTTTCATTTGATTCAATTAGCTTATAGAATGTATTTGACTTTCATTTGATTCAAATAGCTTTGTTTGAAATGTGTTTGACTTTCAATTGATTCAATTAGCTTGGTAGAATGTATTTGACTGTCATTTGATTCAAATAGCTTTGTTTGAATGTGTTTGAATTTCATTTAATTCAATTTGCTTTGCAGAATGCATTTCACTCTCAATTGATTTATATAGCTTTGTTTGAATGTGTTTGACTTTCATTTAAATTAAATAGCTTTTTTTGAATGTGTTTGACTTTCACTTGATTTAAAAGGCTTTGTTTGAATGTGTTTGACTTTCATTTTGATTCAATTAGCTTTGTAGAATGTATTTTACTTTTATTTGATTTAATTAGCTTTCTTTGAATTTATTTGACTCTCATTTGATTCAAATCGCTTTGTAGAATGTATTTGACTTTCATTTGATTCAAATAGCTTTGTAGAATGTATTGACTTTCATTTGATTCAAATAGCTTTGTTTGAATGTGATTGACTTTCATTTGATTCAATTAGCTTTGTAGAATGTATTTGACGTTCATTTTCTTCAAATAGCTTTGTTTGAATGTGTTTGACTTTCAATTGATTTAATTAGCTTTGTTTGAATGTATTTGACTCTCATTTGATTCAAATAGCTTTATTTGAATGTGTTTGACTTTCATTTGATTCAATTTCCTTTGTTTGAATGTGTTCGACTTTCATTTGATTCAAATAGCATTGTTTGAATGTACTTGACTTTCATTTGATTCAACTAGCTTTGTAGAATGTATTTGACTTTCATTTGATTAAAATAGCTTTGTTTGAATGTGTTTGACTTTCATTTGATTCAATTAGCTTTGTAGAATGTATTTGACTCTCATTTGATTCAAATAGCTTTGTTTCAATGCATTTAACTTTCATTTGATTCAATTAGCTTTGTAGAATACATTTTCACTTTCATTTAATTTAAACAACTTTGTTTGAATGTGTTTGACTTTCATTTGACTCAAATAGCTTTATTTGATTGCGTTTGACTTTCATTTGATACAATTAGCTTTGTAGAACTTATTTGACTTTCATTTGATTCAAATAGCTTTGTTTGAATGTGTTTGACATTCATTTGATTCCATCAGCTTTGTTTGAATGTGCTTGACTTTCATTTGTTTCAAATAGCTTTGTTTGAATGTGATTGACTTTCATTTGATTCAATTAGCTTTGTTTGAATGTGTTTGACTTTAATTTAATTCAATTAGCTTTGTAGAATGTATTTGACATTCATTTAATTAAAATAACTTTGTTTGAATGTGTTTTGACTTTCATTTGATTCAATTAGCTTTGTTTGAATGTGTTTGACTTTCATTTGATTCAATTAGCTTGTAGAATCTATTTGACTTTCTTTTGATTCAAATAGCTTTGTTTGAATGTGTTTGACTTTCAATTGATTCAATTAGCTTTGAGAATGTATTTGATTGTCATTTGATTCAAATAGCTTTGTTTGAATGTGTTTGAATTTCATTTAGTTCAATTTGCTTTGAAGAATGCATTTCAGTTTCATTGATTTATATAGCTTTGTTTGAATGTGTTTGACTTTCATTTAAATAAAAAGCTTTTTTTTGAATGTGTTTGACTTTCA